>NW_027369242.1:0-44085 GCF_046119375.1 Phyllobates terribilis
TTTAGCTTTTTCCTGTTAATCCTAGCATGATAAAGAAGATTCAAAGAGAGTGAGATGCCAGCTCCTTTCATTCAGTCAGTAGGTTCAAACATTTCTGGTATATGAAAAACATGTTTTTCAATGGCAAAAATCAATGAATATTGTAAATGCACAAACAGTAATATCTCCACATTGCAAGGTGCAATTCTGAAATTTTTTGCTTTTTCCTGCTAATCCTAGCATGATAAAGAAGATTCAAAGAGAGTGAGATGCCAGCTCCTTTCATTCAGTCAGTAGCTTCAAACATTTCTGGTATATGAAAAACATGTTTTTCAATGGCAAAAATCAATGAATATTGTAAATGCACAAACAGTAATATCTCCACATTGCAAGGTGCAATTCTGAAATTTTTTGCTTTTTCCTGCTAATCCTAGCATGATAAAGAAGATTCAAAGAGAGTGAGATGCCAGCTCCTTTCATTCAGTCAGTAGCTTCAAACATTTCTGGTATATGAAAAACATGTTTTTCAATGGCAAAAATCAATGAATATTGTAAATGCACAAACAGTAATATCTCCACATTGCACGGTGCAATTCTGAAATTTTTAGCTTTTTCCTGTTAATCCTAGCATGATAAAGAAGATTCAAAGAGAGTGAGATGCCAGCTCCTTTCATTCAGTCAGTAGCTTCAAACATTTCTGGTATATGAAAAACATGTTTTTCAATGGCAAAAATCAATGAATATTGTAAATGCACAAACAGTAATATCTCCACATTGCAAGGTGCAATTCTGAAATTTTTTGCTTTTTCCTGCTAATCCTAGCATGATAAAGAAGATTCAAAGAGAGTGAGATGCCAGCTCCTTTCATTCAGTCAGTAGCTTCAAACATTTCTGGTATATGAAAAACATGTTTTTCAATGGCAAAAATCAATGAATATTGTAAATGCACAAACAGTAATATCTCCACATTGCACGGTGCAATTCTGAAATTTTTAGCTTTTTCCTGTTAATCCTAGCATGATAAAGAAGATTCAAAGAGAGTGAGATGCCAGCTCCTTTCATTCAGTCAGTAGCTTCAAACATTTCTGGTATATGAAAAACATGTTTTTCAATGGCAAAAATCAATGAATATTGTAAATGCACAAACAGTAATATCTCCACATTGCACGGTGCAATTTTGAAATTTTTAGCTTTTTCCTGTTAATCCTAGCATGATAAAGAAGATTCAAAGAGAGTGAGATGCCAGCTCCTTTCATTCAGTCAGTAGCTTCAAACATTTCTGGTATATGAAAAACATGTTTTTCAATGGCAAAAATCAATGAATATTGTAAATGCACAAACAGTAATATCTCCACATTGCACGGTGCAATTCTGAAATTTTTAGCTTTTTCCTGTTAATCCTAGCATGATAAAGAAGATTCAAAGAGAGTGAGATGGGGGAGTGGCCTGAGCACAGGACGAGATGGCAGCTTGATCCTGAGCTCCCTGAGGGCTAAAACTACAAAGCGACGATAAAAGCAACTTAAGAAGATTTACTCGATCAATTCTTACATGGATTAACTCCCTAAAGCTTAAGGATCATCTGGATACTGAAAAGACTCTCCCTGACCCGTTATTCTGGGAGATATTTCGTTTGGAAGCAGTGAGGTGCGTCCTTGATTTCATGCCAGTCGTGGGTATTGTGACATAGACCTGCAGGCTTGCAGGTCTGTGTGTCTCTGCAAGGGGACCCTCCCTACTCCCTTCCTCTGGACCTAGGAACACTGTTTATCGGGTGCTATCGGACAATTTGCAAAGGATTCATATTTTGAGGAAGGTGGCAAGGAGCCCTTAAAGCCTGCTCTGCTGTTGTGGGAGGCCGGTGGCTGTGGGACGAGCCGATTATATACTTCAGCTTTTACAGCCTGTGCTGGGAAGTAACAAGGACCGAGTCCTAACTAGACCCACGGGACCCTGTAGCCCTGAAAACGGCCCCACTGTACTGAACCACCAGCCTGCAAGCTGTCCCTGCCTGCTATCCACCCCACTACCAGCTGCGACCGGGGGTAAGACTCCTACAGAGATACCACCGCCCGGCGCTGTACCACCCTGCTACTAGCTGCGACCAGTGACAGGACTCCGGAAGTTAAAAACACCGGCCGGCACTTTCTGTGGAGGATCGCGGACCCCGGGGACCTTCCAGATCTACAATCAAGTAAGAAGATTGTGAGACCGGAGCCCTGAGAAGTCCAGCACACGGACGCCAAGCTACGGGACCTTCCTGCTTCAGGACGCCGGCAGCAGCCTGAAGACCCGGCCCTGCTCACAGCTGACGCGGCTACACAGAGGAGAGGAACTGTAGATATCATCTTAAAAGGTCAGACAAGCCCTGGCTGATGCCAGGGCTATTATCGTGACTCTGTGAGGCTATTGTCTGGGGTCTGGTGGCGGCGGTGTCCCTTTTATTTTGTGGAGCGCTCCTCCCTCTCCCTCCTGCTGACGGGCGCTGCTTGTGTCTGCGGCCGGGATCCCTGCCTCTTGCTGCGGCTGTTCCCTGGGTTCGGGGGCTGTTCCGGTGGTGGCAGTTCCCCCTCCTTAGTTCCGGAGCCGCTCCGCTCCTGTCTCCCTTCTAAAGACCGGCGCTGCCGGTGTATAGGGCTTGCCGCCCCACATCCCCCGGGGCTGATTTACAAGCGGCGGTGTCTCCCTCCTGCTTCTGGGGGGGCCGCTTTGTCCCTCCCCACTAGTAACTGACAGGTGCCACCGGTCCCCGCGCTCCGCTCCACCTATTCCCGTTGTGCCGCTCTGCTGACTGTGCCCCTCCGGTGTTGGGACCCTACAGACCCCTGTGACTGCCTCCCCCTCTTGTGCTGGTGTTGCTGCGCTCTGATCTTGCCCTTGGTCCTTCCCTGCAGTGGCACCGCTGCCCTCCTCTGCCTCATATCCATAATCAGCTGATAGATTCAATTCTCCCGCCCCCTGCTGCAGCGTCCTCTGTACTGCTGTCCATGGTGCTGATCAAATTCTCCTGCCCTCTGCTGCGGCGTAGCTCTGCACTGCTGTCCATGGTGCTGATTTGAGCTGCTGTCCATGGTGCTGATTTCAGTCAAACTCTCCTGCCCCTGCTATAGCGTCGCTCTGTTCTGCTGTCCAAGGTGCTGATTTTACATTAGTTAATTCTCCTGCCTCCTGCTGCAACATCGCTTTGCACTGCTGTCCATGGTGCTGATTTTATATCAGTACTGATACAGAGGTCCATTAAACATCAAACTTTGGACAAACATTTAATTGTGAGACTTGACTTTGAGGGGGGGTGGAGGATAGGAGGAATTGCTTCTGCCATATATATACTGTGATTTCGCTACCTGATATACATATAACAGTTGGTGCCCATGGAACTCTACAGATCTGCAAGTTTCCACAATAATTAGTTCTCTGTTAAGAACTATATGTGCCTTTTATTTTTATCCCTCAGGTCAAGTTTACTATTTCTCTTGATATTTTTGATTGTGATTTACATTTAAAGGATTGCATTCTAGGGGGTACATAATTCTGCAGTCTTTAAGGGTATTGATTGCCTCTTATTGGAGTGATATTTGTTTAATGCTAATTTCTTCCAGTCATTGTTCCTAGTCATTTTGCTACTCTAAAGTCTTCTATCCACTCTCTAGGTTAAATATTCCCATTGTCTTTTTGGTGTTTTCCTTATATATACACTTAGGACTTATTTTTTTTTACAATGGCGGCTAACAAAAAAAATACCCAAAAGTCTTTGGAAGCTCCCCTTAAAACTAGTGTGGTAAGAGCGAAGTCCTCCCAACGTTCTTCATTTTCAAATCCCTCAGAGGATACTGTCAATACCATTAGTCCACTTAAGTCCAGATCACCTCATAGAAATCCTGACGACAGACAGAGTTTTAAAGTAAGCTCTCCCACCAAAGACTCTGCTAAAAGTCTATTTTCTCCAAAACCACAGAGAATTCATGACGCTAAACCTGCCCCTTCCACCGTAGTTAAAGAAAAAAAAGTGGAAGAGATGGACATTTCCATCTCATCAAAGAGAAGGGATCCAGGAGCTTGGAGCAACAAATATTCCTCACTGGCCACGAGTTCGGAGGAGGAATCCTCGGACACGTCTCCCAATCCTAGTCCAGATAAGAGATGTGCCAAAAAGGACGTCTCCCCTTCGTCTTCAGACCCTACGCCTAGTGTCCCGGCCAAAATACCCATTTCTCAAGAGTTGGGAAATACCGACCTTGGTTCATATCTGGACAATCTTTTAAAGACGATTGACAGAAATATGAAACTGGGCTTTGAGAAACAGGTAGACACCATGAAATCTACTTTGGAAGCTTTTGGAGTTAAATTGGAGGAAAACACTAAAAGACTTGAAACGGTGGAGGATAAGGTAGAGTCTGTCTCTTCTGATAATTTGGAAATTAAATCCGAGCTCAAAAGACTTAGATTAAAAGTTGCGGATTTGGAGGATAGGAGTAGGAGAAATAATTTGAAGATTAGAGGCATATCTGAGGATGTTTCTCCCTCAGATATCTCGGCTTTTCTCAAAGACTTATTTCACAAGACAATCCCATCCCTTTCTGAGCAGGATCTTATCATTGATAGGGCCCATCGCTTATTTCGTCCGACCTCCATTTCCTCGGATCTTCCTAGGGATGTAATAGCTAGGTTGCATTTCTTCTCGACCAAAGAGAGAATCTTGAATTATATCAGGGAAAATAGGACTTTTCCAGAGCCTTTCTCGCACCTAAAAATCTTCTCCGATTTTTCCAAAGAAACCATGGATGCAAGAAGGTCATACAAATTGATCACAGATAGACTGAGGGATATGAATATCCCATATAGGTGGGGCTTTCCAGTAAAGTTGCTGATTTTCTTTAACCGGAAAACATTCACTCTTACAGATCCTGATGAAGGCCCCAAATTTTTTGATTTTATAAAAGACATTCCCTACAAAGTTACAAAGGCACCCCACCGCTGAAATGATAAACACTACTCCCTCGGGAGCCCTCTTTAAAAATAATCTCATTTTATCACCTCACCTAACATGCTATAATAAATTTATCATTCTTCTTATATTTAGCCTTCATGGTTTGTCCACATTATTTTTCCCCCCAATCTGAGGGAGAACCTTTTCGGTGAAGGTTCCCTCAGGAGATTTTTTGATTCGTTTTTTTTTCTTTTTCTTTGAATATTTGGTTATTGTTATTACTATCTTTGAATTAATACTAGAGATATTGTATTCCAGCTTTGATTGTCGGTTGATTTTTATTTTTTGGGAATTTGTTGGACCAACTGACCCCTCTCCTTTTGACTTACTTTAATTATTAATTTACCTATGCCTATCAAGATCATCACCTATAATGTAAGAGGCCTAAACAGTCCCAATAAGAGATTCTCCCTTTGGAAGGAATTGGGTCATCTTGGTGCTGATGTTGCGTGTCTTCAGGAGACAAGGTTTGCCGAGGGAAAACACCCTACTTTCACCCACAAACGCTACCCTCATATATTTGAATCCACTAGCGACCGGAAAAAAGCCGGTGTAGCTACAGTGATCAGAGATTCTGTCCCATTTGAGTTTTTAGATCAGCATAAAGATGTCAATGGAAGGTTCCATATATTGCTCTGTAAACTGAATAATCATGAGTGCACTGTTGTTAACCTATACGCCCCAAATAAAAAGCAAATACCCTTTTTGAATAAGGTTTTTAGAAAGGTTGAAGAGGTTAGGAGAGGCGAATTGATTTTTTTGGGAGACTTCAACATGGTCCCGGACGGGCATATGGACTCTTCCTCCCCCAGCCGTCATTTATACCCGACGCTAAATAATTGGCTTTTTAAAAATGAACTATTTGATACATTTAGATGTCTGCAAACTACCTCCAAAGAATTCTCCCATTTTTCGGATGCGCACCAAACGGCCTCTAGAATAGACTTAATAATAACTGACGTTTTTTCTTTACCCAAATTCTCTAACGTATCTATAGGCCTTAGGTCTCTATCAGATCATGCCCCTACGTCATGTGAAATTCATATTGGTCCTCTTATTAAAAATGGATTTCTTTGGAAATGTAGATCTTCACTTATTCATAACCCCAAAAACAAAAAAATTATTGAAAAAGCTATTTCTGATTATTTTAGGGAGAACGATACCCCAGATTTATCTAATCCCTTCTCCAGCTGGTGCGCTCACAAGGCCGTCCTTCGTGGTGTACTAATGCAGATATCCTCATCTGAAAAAAAAGAAAAAAGATCAAAAATTAATTCTCTTCAAAAACTGATTAGGGAAAAAGAATTAGAGCAAATTAATCTTCCTTCCCCTTCCCCAATAATTCAAAAAGAACTCTCAAATTTAAGGGTAGAGCTAAAATCAGAAATTTCTTCCTCCTATGATGCAATTATTCGGAAATCAAAATTTAATTACTATGCGGCTCTAAATAAACCTACCCGCTTTATGGCCCGCCTAGTCAAATGTAAAAGAGCAATTAATAGAATAGATAAAATAAAAAACAATAGTGGAATAACGTTTTGCCACCCTAAAGATATAGTGAACCAGTTTGCAAATTTTTACAAAAAACTCTACAACATCAAAACTGATCCTCTAATTTCCCATCCTCACCCAGATGCAATCAACAAATTTTTATCCTCCATTAATCTACCGAAATTGAGCCCTCTGGATCACGAGTCATTGAATAAGCCTTTTTCTAACCTTGAAATTATTAACACAATAAAGCAACTTAAAGATTTCAAGGCTCCGGGTCCAGATGGGTTCATTAATGAGTATTATAAAACTTTTTGTGACCTACTTTCTTCCCCTCTCACGAAAATTTTCAATCATGCTTCCTCAATAAGCTCCTTCCCCTCATAAATGCTGGAAGCCACCATTACCCTAATACCCAAGTCTAAGGATGAGAGAGATAATGTTAAAAATTATAGGCCCATTTCGCTAATTAACACTGATATTAAGATATATTCGAAAATTCTGGCCAATCGTTTATCGACTATTCTCCCATCTCTCATCAACGATGATCAGATTGGCTTCGTTGGTGGGAGGCAAGCAACTGATGGCTCTAGAAGACTTCTGAATATTATTAAGGTGATAAATACGGCGAAACTCCCAACTTCATTGCTTGCTTTAGACGCTGAAAAAGCTTTCGACAGGTTAAATTGGCTATACCTTAAACTCACCCTTATTAAATTCGGTTTTGATAACAAATTTCTCTCTTCAATTATGGCCCTCTATTCTAACCCCCAAGCAAAAATTTATGTTAACAATTATCTCTCAAATCCAATCCCTATCACAAATGGTACTAGACAGGGTTGCCCACTTTCCCCCCTTCTCTTTGTCCTGGCTATGGAGCCTTTGGCACAGAGGATTAGAGAAAACACTGACATTAGGGGGATTTCTACCCCATCTCGAGAATTTAAAATTGGCCTCTTTGCAGATGATGTTATGCTTTCCTTGCTGGACCCAGTAAATTCGGTTGCGGAAGTTTCGAAGGTTCTAGAACTATTCTCTCAGATTTCTTATTTTAAGATCAATAATGAGAAGTCTAAACTTTTAAACATTAATCTGGACCGTCAGACGAGAGAGGTTTTACACTCGAGATTTTCCTTCGGTTTGGCTAAACGCAATCTGACTTATTTGGGGATCAGTATTGGTAAAACTATTAACTCAACAATTTCTGACAACCTGGTTCTGATTGAGGATATCGTCCGTGGAGATTTGATGGAATTTTTGAAAAGAGATTTGTCATGGTGGGGTAGAGTCCTCTCTATTAAGATGTTTGTTCTACCCAAAATCTTGTATTTTTTCCGCAACTTACCTTTAACTATTTCTCACATCTTTATTCAAAAAATTCAAAATCAGATTAATTCCTATGTCTGGGATAATAAACGTGCGAGGATATCTGCAGATATATTGTACAAGAATAAGTGCAACGGAGGTCTGAGCCACCCTAATATTTCCGCTTACTATTTGGCAAACCTCATCAAACAGAGCAGTAATTGGTTTAATTCTGACAGTCCCCCAGCTTGGATGACTCTGGAGACCTTCTTAAATAATGGTTCTTCTCCCCGTGAATTGTTACTTAGGCATCTCTTTAAACAGTGCACTCATGATTCTTCCCATCCTATTTTCCAGGCGATTATTGACGCCTGGAAAAAAATCGCCAAAAGAAAGAAAAAGAGTCCCCTAAGAGATTCTGATAGGGATAAGTTTTCTTTTGTCAAAAATTTTCCAATTGGTTTTGTTGCTGATCTGTATAACTCTTCCATTCCAGATCAATGGGACAATAAAGGGTTAAGGAAAATTGGAGACTTCTATGAAGCTTCTGCCTTTATTCCTTTCCAAACTCTTAAAAAAAGATTCAACTTACCTTCCTCTGATTTCTTTTTATACTCTCATTTAAAGAGCATTATTCTGGAATTTATTTCTGGTAAACTTATTGTTTCTGAAACCTCGGTGAACCTGTTAAGCAACCCATCCCACAAAATTTTTTGGAGCCTGAGACACATATATAACAGCTTCAATAATGATCTTTCCTTCCAAAAACACCTCTACATGATACGCTGGGAAAAAGATCTAAAACTCAATTTCCAATCCGATCAATGGGAGAGTGCTGTTCTTTTTTCTCAGGCCTCTAATATATCTATGCCCTTACAAGAGGCTTACTTCAAAATTCTAACCAGATGGTATTACACTCCAATCAGGCTTCACCATATAAAGCCCAGCAACTCTCCCCTTTGTTGGAGGGAGTGCGGCCTTAGGGGAGATCTTTTACATCTCTTTTGGAGCTGCCCTAAAATCCGGAATCTATGGGCTCAGATCTCTTCTTTGGTAGATGACCTTTTAGGCAGACCTGTAGTATTGACCCCTCAAATGGCTTTACTATCCTTAGATCTTGAACCATATAAGTCGTTTGAAAGATCTTTGGTGATTCACTTATTTTCAGTGTGTAAGAACGCATTGGCTTTTTATTGGAGAAAGTCACATGTCCCCACTTTGGAGGACTTAGTTGATAAGATGAATCTCCATAGAATATTTGAACTAAGATTTGCCCTTATCAACAATAATTTACTTAAATTTTCTAGGAAGTGGGATATTTGGCTCACTAAATTCCCTCAACCCTCTCATAACGCTGGAACATCTTAATGTGTGTCGTGTTTAGCTCATTAATATGTTTAATTTTTGCTAATGATAGTAATGTGTGTTTAAAGTGTTCAAATTTCTGCATTATCGTATATACTATTTGACGAACAAATTTCTCCCATCTTTCCTGATTATCCATTCCTGTTTGTTCCCTTTCCCTTTCCCTTCCCTCAGAATTTTTCCCTTATTATGAATATTCTTTTGTCACTACTTTTATGCTACGTGTGTTATTCCCCTGTTAAATTGTTTATTAAAAATAAAAAAATATGGTAAAACAAAGAGAGTGAGATGCCAGCTCCTTTCATTCAGTCAGTAGCTTCAAACATTTCTGGTATATGAAAAACATGTTTTTCAATGGCAAAAATCAATGAATATTGTAAATGCACAAACAGTAATATCTCCACATTGCACGGTGCAATTCTGAAATTTTTAGCTTTTTCCTGTTAATCCTAGCATGATAAAGAAGATTCAAAGAGAGTGAGATGCCAGCTCCTTTCATTCAGTCAGTAGCTTCAAACATTTCTGGTATATGAAAAACATGTTTTTCAATGGCAAAAATCAATGAATATTGTAAATGCACAAACAGTAATATCTCCACATTGCAGGGTGCAATTCTGAAATTTTTTGCTTTTTCCTGCTAATCCTAGCATGATAAAGAAGATTCAAAGAGAGTGAGATGCCAGCTCCTTTCATTCAGTCAGTAGCTTCAAACATTTCTGGTATATGAAAAACATGTTTTTCAATGGCAAAAATCAATGAATATTGTAAATGCACAAACAGTAATATCTCCACATTGCAAGGTGCAATTCTGAAATTTTTTGCTTTTTCCTGCTAATCCTAGCATGATAAAGAAGATTCAAAGAGAGTGAGATGCCAGCTCCTTTCATTCAGTCAGTAGCTTCAAACATTTCTGGTATATGAAAAACATGTTTTTCAATGGCAAAAATCAATGAATATTGTAAATGCACAAACAGTAATATCTCCACATTGCACGGTGCAATTCTGAAATTTTTAGCTTTTTCCTGTTAATCCTAGCATGATAAAGAAGATTCAAAGAGAGTGAGATGCCAGCTCCTTTCATTCAGTCAGTAGCTTCAAACATTTCTGGTATATGAAAAACATGTTTTTCAATGGCAAAAATCAATGAATATTGTAAATGCACAAACAGTAATATCTCCACATTGCAAGGTGCAATTCTGAAATTTTTTGCTTTTTCCTGCTAATCCTAGCATGATAAGATTCAAAGAGAGTGAGATGCCAGCTCCTTTCATTCAGTCAGTAGCTTCAAACATTTCTGGTATATGAAAAACATGTTTTTCAATGGCAAAAATCAATGAATATTGTAAATGCACAAACAGTAATATCTCCACATTGCACGGTGCAATTCTGAAATTTTTAGCTTTTTCCTGTTAATCCTAGCATGATAAAGAAGATTCAAAGAGAGTGAGATGCCAGCTCCTTTCATTCAGTCAGTAGCTTCAAACATTTCTGGTATATGAAAAACATGTTTTTCAATGGCAAAAATCAATGAATATTGTAAATGCACAAACAGTAATATCTCCACATTGCAAGGTGCAATTCTGAAATTTTTTGCTTTTTCCTGTTAATCCTAGCATGATAAAGAAGATTCAAAGAGAGTGAGATGCCAGCTCCTTTCATTCAGTCAGTAGCTTCAAACATTTCTGGTATGTGAAAAACATGTTTTTCAATGGCAAAATCAATGAATATTGTAAATGCACAAACAGTAATATCTCCACATTGCAAGGTGCAATTCTGAAATTTTTTGCTTTTTCCTGCTAATCCTAGCATGATAAAGAAGATTCAAAGAGAGTGAGATGCCAGCTCCTTTCATTCAGTCAGTAGCTTCAAACATTTCTGGTATATGAAAAACATGTTTTTCAATGGCAAAAATCAATGAATATTGTAAATGCACAAACAGTAATATCTCCACATTGCACGGTGCAATTCTGAAATTTTTAGCTTTTTCCTGTTAATCCTAGCATGATAAAGAAGATTCAAAGAGAGTGAGATGCCAGCTCCTTTCATTCAGTCAGTAGCTTCAAACATTTCTGGTATATGAAAAACATGTTTTTCAATGGCAAAAATCAATGAATATTGTAAATGCACAAACAGTAATATCTCCACATTGCAAGGTGCAATTCTGAAATTTTTTGCTTTTTCCTGTTAATCCTAGCATGATAAAGAAGATTCAAAGAGAGTGAGATGCCAGCTCCTTTCATTCAGTCAGTAGCTTCAAACATTTCTGGTATGTGAAAAACATGTTTTTCAATGGCAAAAATCAATGAATATTGTAAATGCACAAACAGTAATATCTCCACATTGCAAGGTGCAATTCTGAAATTTTTTGCTTTTTCCTGCTAATCCTAGCATGATAAAGAAGATTCAAAGAGAGTGAGATGCCAGCTCCTTTCATTCAGTCAGTAGCTTCAAACATTTCTGGTATATGAAAAACATGTTTTTCAATGGCAAAAATCAATGAATATTGTAAATGCACAAACAGTAATATCTCCACATTGCAAGGTGCAATTCTGAAATTTTTTGCTTTTTCCTGCTAATCCTAGCATGATAAAGAAGATTCAAAGAGAGTGAGATGCCAGCTCCTTTCATTCAGTCAGTAGCTTCAAACATTTCTGGTATATGAAAAACATGTTTTTCAATGGCAAAAATCAATGAATATTGTAAATGCACAAACAGTAATATCTCCACATTGCAAGGTGCAATTCTGAAATTTTTTGCTTTTTCCTGCTAATCCTAGCATGATAAAGAAGATTCAAAGAGAGTGAGATGCCAGCTCCTTTCATTCAGTCAGTAGCTTCAAACATTTCTGGTATATGAAAAACATGTTTTTCAATGGCAAAAATCAATGAATATTGTAAATGCACAAACAGTAATATCTCCACATTGCAAGGTGCAATTCTGAAATTTTTTGCTTTTTCCTGCTAATCCTAGCATGATAAAGAAGATTCAAAGAGAGTGAGATGCCAGCTCCTTTCATTCAGTCAGTAGCTTCAAACATTTCTGGTATATGAAAAACATGTTTTTCAATGGCAAAAATCAATGAATATTGTAAATGCACAAACAGTAATATCTCCACATTGCACGGTGCAATTCTGAAATTTTTAGCTTTTTCCTGTTAATCCTAGCATGATAAAGAAGATTCAAAGAGAGTGAGATGCCAGCTCCTTTCATTCAGTCAGTAGCTTCAAACATTTCTGGTATATGAAAAACATGTTTTTCAATGGCAAAAATCAATGAATATTGTAAATGCACAAACAGTAATATCTCCACATTGCACGGTGCAATTCTGAAATTTTTAGCTTTTTCCTGTTAATCCTAGCATGATAAAGAAGATTCAAAGAGATTGAGATGCCAGCTCCTTTCATTCAGTCAGTAGCTTCAAACATTTCTGGTATATGAAAAACATGTTTTTCAATGGCAAAAATCAATGAATATTGTAAATGCACAAACAGTAATATCTCCACATTGCACGGTGCAATTCTGAAATTTTTAGCTTTTTCCTGTTAATCCTAGCATGATAAAGAAGATTCAAAGAGAGTGAGATGCCAGCTCCTTTCATTCAGTCAGTAGCTTCAAACATTTCTGGTATATGAAAAACATGTTTTTCAATGGCAAAAATCAATGAATATTGTAAATGCACAAACAGTAATATCTCCACATTGCACGGTGCAATTCTGAAATTTTTAGCTTTTTCCTGTTAATCCTAGCATGATAAAGAAGATTCAAAGAGAGTGAGATGCCAGCTCCTTTCATTCAGTCAGTAGCTTCAAACATTTCTGGTATATGAAAAACATGTTTTTCAATGGCAAAAATCAATGAATATTGTAAATGCACAAACAGTAATATCTCCACATTGCAGGGTGCAATTCTGAAATTTTTTGCTTTTTCCTGCTAATCCTAGCATGATAAAGAAGATTCAAAGAGAGTGAGATGCCAGCTCCTTTCATTCAGTCAGTAGCTTCAAACATTTCTGGTATATGAAAAACATGTTTTTCAATGGCAAAAATCAATGAATATTGTAAATGCACAAACAGTAATATCTCCACATTGCACAGTGCAATTCTGAAATTTTTAGCTTTTTCCTGTTAATCCTAGCATGATAAAGAAGATTCAAAGAGAGTGAGATGCCAGCTCCTTTCATTCAGTCAGTAGCTTCAAACATTTCTGGTATATGAAAAACATGTTTTTCAATGGCAAAAATCAATGAATATTGTAAATGCACAAACAGTAATATCTCCACATTGCAAGGTGCAATTCTGAAATTTTTTGCTTTTTCCTGCTAATCCTAGCATGATAAAGAAGATTCAAAGAGAGTGAGATGCCAGCTCCTTTCATTCAGTCAGTAGCTTCAAACATTTCTGGTATATGAAAAACATGTTTTTCAATGGCAAAAATCAATGAATATTGTAAATGCACAAACAGTAATATCTCCACATTGCAAGGTGCAATTCTGAAATTTTTTGCTTTTTCCTGCTAATCCTAGCATGATAAAGAAGATTCAAAGAGAGTGAGATGCCAGCTCCTTTCATTCAGTCAGTAGCTTCAAACATTTCTGGTATATGAAAAACATGTTTTTCAATGGCAAAAATCAATGAATATTGTAAATGCACAAACAGTAATATCTCCACATTGCAAGGTGCAATTCTGAAATTTTTTGCTTTTTCCTGCTAATCCTAGCATGATAAAGAAGATTCAAAGAGAGTGAGATGCCAGCTCCTTTCATTCAGTCAGTAGCTTCAAACATTTCTGGTATATGAAAAACATGTTTTTCAATGGCAAAAATCAATGAATATTGTAAATGCACAAACAGTAATATCTCCACATTGCACGGTGCAATTCTGAAATTTTTAGCTTTTTCCTGTTAATCCTAGCATGATAAAGAAGATTCAAAGAGAGTGAGATGCCAGCTCCTTTCATTCAGTCAGTAGCTTCAAACATTTCTGGTATATGAAAAACATGTTTTTCAATGGCAAAAATCAATGAATATTGTAAATGCACAAACAGTAATATCTCCACATTGCACGGTGCAATTCTGAAATTTTTAGCTTTTTCCTGTTAATCCTAGCATGATAAAGAAGATTCAAAGAGATTGAGATGCCAGCTCCTTTCATTCAGTCAGTAGCTTCAAACATTTCTGGTATATGAAAAACATGTTTTTCAATGGCAAAAATCAATGAATATTGTAAATGCACAAACAGTAATATCTCCACATTGCACGGTGCAATTCTGAAATTTTTAGCTTTTTCCTGTTAATCCTAGCATGATAAAGAAGATTCAAAGAGAGTGAGATGCCAGCTCCTTTCATTCAGTCAGTAGCTTCAAACATTTCTGGTATATGAAAAACATGTTTTTCAATGGCAAAAATCAATGAATATTGTAAATGCACAAACAGTAATATCTCCACATTGCACGGTGCAATTCTGAAATTTTTAGCTTTTTCCTGTTAATCCTAGCATGATAAAGAAGATTCAAAGAGAGTGAGATGCCAGCTCCTTTCATTCAGTCAGTAGCTTCAAACATTTCTGGTATATGAAAAACATGTTTTTCAATGGCAAAAATCAATGAATATTGTAAATGCACAAACAGTAATATCTCCACATTGCAGGGTGCAATTCTGAAATTTTTTGCTTTTTCCTGCTAATCCTAGCATGATAAAGAAGATTCAAAGAGAGTGAGATGCCAGCTCCTTTCATTCAGTCAGTAGCTTCAAACATTTCTGGTATATGAAAAACATGTTTTTCAATGGCAAAAATCAATGAATATTGTAAATGCACAAACAGTAATATCTCCACATTGCACAGTGCAATTCTGAAATTTTTAGCTTTTTCCTGTTAATCCTAGCATGATAAAGAAGATTCAAAGAGAGTGAGATGCCAGCTCCTTTCATTCAGTCAGTAGCTTCAAACATTTCTGGTATATGAAAAACATGTTTTTCAATGGCAAAAATCAATGAATATTGTAAATGCACAAACAGTAATATCTCCACATTGCAAGGTGCAATTCTGAAATTTTTTGCTTTTTCCTGCTAATCCTAGCATGATAAAGAAGATTCAAAGAGAGTGAGATGCCAGCTCCTTTCATTCAGTCAGTAGCTTCAAACATTTCTGGTATATGAAAAACATGTTTTTCAATGGCAAAAATCAATGAATATTGTAAATGCACAAACAGTAATATCTCCACATTGCAGGGTGCAATTCTGAAATTTTTTGCTTTTTCCTGCTAATCCTAGCATGATAAAGAAGATTCAAAGAGAGTGAGATGCCAGCTCCTTTCATTCAGTCAGTAGCTTCAAACATTTCTGGTATATGAAAAACATGTTTTTCAATGGCAAAAATCAATGAATATTGTAAATGCACAAACAGTAATATCTCCACATTGCACAGTGCAATTCTGAAATTTTTAGCTTTTTCCTGTTAATCCTAGCATGATAAAGAAGATTCAAAGAGAGTGAGATGCCAGCTCCTTTCATTCAGTCAGTAGCTTCAAACATTTCTGGTATATGAAAAACATGTTTTTCAATGGCAAAAATCAATGAATATTGTAAATGCACAAACAGTAATATCTCCACATTGCAAGGTGCAATTCTGAAATTTTTTGCTTTTTCCTGCTAATCCTAGCATGATAAAGAAGATTCAAAGAGAGTGAGATGCCAGCTCCTTTCATTCAGTCAGTAGCTTCAAACATTTCTGGTATATGAAAAACATGTTTTTCAATGGCAAAAATCAATGAATATTGTAAATGCACAAACAGTAATATCTCCACATTGCACTGTGCAATTCTGAAATTTTTAGCTTTTTCCTGTTAATCCTAGCATGATAAAGAAGATTCAAAGAGAGTGAGATGCCAGCTCCTTTCATTCAGTCAGTAGCTTCAAACATTTCTGGTATATGAAAAACATGTTTTTCAATGGCAAAAATCAATGAATATTGTAAATGCACAAACAGTAATATCTCCACATTGCACGGTGCAATTCTGAAATTTTTAGCTTTTTCCTGTTAATCCTAGCATGATAAAGAAGATTCAAAGAGAGTGAGATGCCAGCTCCTTTCATTCAGTCAGTAGCTTCAAACATTTCTGGTATATGAAAAACATGTTTTTCAATGGCAAAAATCAATGAATATTGTAAATGCACAAACAGTAATATCTCCACATTGCACGGTGCAATTCTGAAATTTTTAGCTTTTTCCTGTTAATCCTAGCATGATAAAGAAGATTCAAAGAGAGTGAGATGCCAGCTCCTTTCATTCAGTCAGTAGCTTCAAACATTTCTGGTATATGAAAAACATGTTTTTCAATGGCAAAAATCAATGAATATTGTAAATGCACAAACAGTAATATCTCCACATTGCAAGGTGCAATTCTGAAATTTTTTGCTTTTTCCTGCTAATCCTAGCATGATAAAGAAGATTCAAAGAGAGTGAGATGCCAGCTCCTTTCATTCAGTCAGTAGCTTCAAACATTTCTGGTATATGAAAAACATGTTTTTCAATGGCAAAAATCAATGAATATTGTAAATGCACAAACAGTAATATCTCCACATTGCACGGTGCAATTCTGAAATTTTTAGCTTTTTCCTGTTAATCCTAGCATGATAAAGAAGATTCAAAGAGAGTGAGATGCCAGCTCCTTTCATTCAGTCAGTAGCTTCAAACATTTCTGGTATATGAAAAACATGTTTTTCAATGGCAAAAATCAATGAATATTGTAAATGCACAAACAGTAATATCTCCACATTGCAAGGTGCAATTCTGAAATTTTTTGCTTTTTCCTGCTAATCCTAGCATGATAAAGAAGATTCAAAGAGAGTGAGATGCCAGCTCCTTTCATTCAGTCAGTAGCTTCAAACATTTCTGGTATATGAAAAACATGTTTTTCAATGGCAAAAATCAATGAATATTGTAAATGCACAAACAGTAATATCTCCACATTGCACGGTGCAATTCTGAAATTTTTAGCTTTTTCCTGTTAATCCTAGCATGATAAAGAAGATTCAAAGAGAGTGAGATGCCAGCTCCTTTCATTCAGTCAGTAGCTTCAAACATTTCTGGTATATGAAAAACATGTTTTTCAATGGCAAAAATCAATGAATATTGTAAATGCACAAACAGTAATATCTCCACATTGCAAGGTGCAATTCTGAAATTTTTTGCTTTTTCCTGTTAATCCTAGCATGATAAAGAAGATTCAAAGAGAGTGAGATGCCAGCTCCTTTCATTCAGTCAGTAGCTTCAAACATTTCTGGTATATGAAAAACATGTTTTTCAATGGCAAAAATCAATGAATATTGTAAATGCACAAACAGTAATATCTCCACATTGCAAGGTGCAATTCTGAAATTTTTTGCTTTTTCCTGCTAATCCTAGCATGATAAAGAAGATTCAAAGAGAGTGAGATGCCAGCTCCTTTCATTCAGTCAGTAGCTTCAAACATTTCTGGTATATGAAAAACATGTTTTTCAATGGCAAAAATCAATGAATATTGTAAATGCACAAACAGTAATATCTCCACATTGCACGGTGCAATTCTGAAATTTTTAGCTTTTTCCTGTTAATCCTAGCATGATAAAGAAGATTCAAAGAGAGTGAGATGCCAGCTCCTTTCATTCAGTCAGTAGCTTCAAACATTTCTGGTATATGAAAAACATGTTTTTCAATGGCAAAAATCAATGAATATTGTAAATGCACAAACAGTAATATCTCCACATTGCAAGGTGCAATTCTGAAATTTTTTGCTTTTTCCTGCTAATCCTAGCATGATAAAGAAGATTCAAAGAGAGTGAGATGCCAGCTCCTTTCATTCAGTCAGTAGCTTCAAACATTTCTGGTATATGAAAAACATGTTTTTCAATGGCAAAAATCAATGAATATTGTAAATGCACAAACAGTAATATCTCCACATTGCACGGTGCAATTCTGAAATTTTTAGCTTTTTCCTGTTAATCCTAGCATGATAAAGAAGATTCAAAGAGAGTGAGATGCCAGCTCCTTTCATTCAGTCAGTAGCTTCAAACATTTCTGGTATATGAAAAACATGTTTTTCAATGGCAAAAATCAATGAATATTGTAAATGCACAAACAGTAATATCTCCACATTGCAAGGTGCAATTCTGAAATTTTTTGCTTTTTCCTGTTAATCCTAGCATGATAAAGAAGATTCAAAGAGAGTGAGATGCCAGCTCCTTTCATTCAGTCAGTAGCTTCAAACATTTCTGGTATATGAAAAACATGTTTTTCAATGGCAAAAATCAATGAATATTGTAAATGCACAAACAGTAATATCTCCACATTGCAAGGTGCAATTCTGAAATTTTTTGCTTTTTCCTGCTAATCCTAGCATGATAAAGAAGATTCAAAGAGAGTGAGATGCCAGCTCCTTTCATTCAGTCAGTAGCTTCAAACATTTCTGGTATATGAAAAACATGTTTTTCAATGGCAAAAATCAATGAATATTGTAAATGCACAAACAGTAATATCTCCACATTGCACGGTGCAATTCTGAAATTTTTAGCTTTTTCCTGTTAATCCTAGCATGATAAAGAAGATTCAAAGAGAGTGAGATGCCAGCTCCTTTCATTCAGTCAGTAGCTTCAAACATTTCTGGTATATGAAAAACATGTTTTTCAATGGCAAAAATCAATGAATATTGTAAATGCACAAACAGTAATATCTCCACATTGCAAGGTGCAATTCTGAAATTTTTTGCTTTTTCCTGCTAATCCTAGCATGATAAAGAAGATTCAAAGAGAGTGAGATGCCAGCTCCTTTCATTCAGTCAGTAGCTTCAAACATTTCTGGTATATGAAAAACATGTTTTTCAATGGCAAAAATCAATGAATATTGTAAATGCACAAACAGTAATATCTCCACATTGCACGGTGCAATTCTGAAATTTTTAGCTTTTTCCTGTTAATCCTAGCATGATAAAGAAGATTCAAAGAGAGTGAGATGCCAGCTCCTTTCATTCAGTCAGTAGCTTCAAACATTTCTGGTATATGAAAAACATGTTTTTCAATGGCAAAAATCAATGAATATTGTAAATGCACAAACAGTAATATCTCCACATTGCAAGGTGCAATTCTGAAATTTTTTGCTTTTTCCTGTTAATCCTAGCATGATAAAGAAGATTCAAAGAGAGTGAGATGCCAGCTCCTTTCATTCAGTCAGTAGCTTCAAACATTTCTGGTATATGAAAAACATGTTTTTCAATGGCAAAAATCAATGAATATTGTAAATGCACAAACAGTAATATCTCCACATTGCAAGGTGCAATTCTGAAATTTTTTGCTTTTTCCTGCTAATCCTAGCATGATAAAGAAGATTCAAAGAGAGTGAGATGCCAGCTCCTTTCATTCAGTCAGTAGCTTCAAACATTTCTGGTATATGAAAAACATGTTTTTCAATGGCAAAAATCAATGAATATTGTAAATGCACAAACAGTAATATCTCCACATTGCACGGTGCAATTCTGACATTTTTAGCTTTTTCCTGTTAATCCTAGCATGATAAAGAAGATTCAAAGAGAGTGAGATGCCAGCTCCTTTCATTCAGTCAGTAGCTTCAAACATTTCTGGTATATGAAAAACATGTTTTTCAATGGCAAAAATCAATGAATATTGTAAATGCACAAACAGTAATATCTCCACATTGCAAGGTGCAATTCTGAAATTTTTTGCTTTTTCCTGCTAATCCTAGCATGATAAAGAAGATTCAAAGAGAGTGAGATGCCAGCTCCTTTCATTCAGTCAGTAGCTTCAAACATTTCTGGTATATGAAAAACATGTTTTTCAATGGCAAAAATCAATGAATATTGTAAATGCACAAACAGTAATATCTCCACATTGCACGGTGCAATTCTGAAATTTTTAGCTTTTTCCTGTTAATCCTAGCATGATAAAGAATATTCAAAGAGAGTGAGATGCCAGCTCCTTTCATTCAGTCAGTAGCTTCAAACATTTCTGGTATATGAAAAACATGTTTTTCAATGGCAAAAATCAATCAATATTGTAAATGCACAAACAGTAATATCTCCACATTGCAAGGTGCAATTCTGAAATTTTTTGCTTTTTCCTGTTAATCCTAGCATGATAAAGAAGATTCAAAGAGAGTGAGATGCCAGCTCCTTTCATTCAGTCAGTAGCTTCAAACATTTCTGGTATATGAAAAACATGTTTTTCAATGGCAAAAATCAATGAATATTGTAAATGCACAAACAGTAATATCTCCACATTGCAAGGTGCAATTCTGAAATTTTTTGCTTTTTCCTGCTAATCCTAGCATGATAAAGAAGATTCAAAGAGAGTGAGATGCCAGCTCCTTTCATTCAGTCAGTAGCTTCAAACATTTCTGGTATATGAAAAACATGTTTTTCAATGGCAAAAATCAATGAATATTGTAAATGCACAAACAGTAATATCTCCACATTGCACGGTGCAATTCTGAAATTTTTAGCTTTTTCCTGTTAATCCTAGCATGATAAAGAAGATTCAAAGAGAGTGAGATGCCAGCTCCTTTCATTCAGTCAGTAGCTTCAAACATTTCTGGTATATGAAAAACATGTTTTTCAATGGCAAAAATCAATGAATATTGTAAATGCACAAACAGTAATATCTCCACATTGCAAGGTGCAATTCTGAAATTTTTTGCTTTTTCCTGCTAATCCTAGCATGATAAAGAAGATTCAAAGAGAGTGAGATGCCAGCTCCTTTCATTCAGTCAGTAGCTTCAAACATTTCTGGTATATGAAAAACATGTTTTTCAATGGCAAAAATCAATGAATATTGTAAATGCACAAACAGTAATATCTCCACATTGCACGGTGCAATTCTGAAATTTTTAGCTTTTTCCTGTTAATCCTAGCATGATAAAGAAGATTCAAAGAGAGTGAGATGCCAGCTCCTTTCATTCAGTCAGTAGCTTCAAACATTTCTGGTATATGAAAAACATGTTTTTCAATGGCAAAAATCAATGAATATTGTAAATGCACAAACAGTAATATCTCCACATTGCAAGGTGCAATTCTGAAATTTTTTGCTTTTTCCTGCTAATCCTAGCATGATAAAGAAGATTCAAAGAGAGTGAGATGCCAGCTCCTTTCATTCAATCAGTAGCTTCAAACATTTCTGGTATATGAAAAACATGTTTTTCAATGCTAAAAATCAATGAATATTGTAAATGCACAAACAGTAATATCTCCACATTGCACGGTGCAATTCTGAAATTTTTAGCTTTTTCCTGTTAATCCTAGCATGATAAAGAAGATTCAAAGAGAGTGAGATGCCAGCTCCTTTCATTCAGTCAGTAGCTTCAAACATTTCTGGTATATGAAAAACATGTTTTTCAATGGCAAAAATCAATGAATATTGTAAATGCACAAACAGTAATATCTCCACATTGCAAGGTGCAATTCTGAAATTTTTTGCTTTTTCCTGTTAATCCTAGCATGATAAAGAAGATTCAAAGAGAGTGAGATGCCAGCTCCTTTCATTCAGTCAGTAGCTTCAAACATTTCTGGTATATGAAAAACATGTTTTTCAATGGCAAAAATCAATGAATATTGTAAATGCACAAACAGTAATATCTCCACATTGCAAGGTGCAATTCTGAAATTTTTTGCTTTTTCCTGCTAATCCTAGCATGATAAAGAAGATTCAAAGAGAGTGAGATGCCAGCTCCTTTCATTCAGTCAGTAGCTTCAAACATTTCTGGTATATGAAAAACATGTTTTTCAATGGCAAAAATCAATGAATATTGTAAATGCACAAACAGTAATATCTCCACATTGCAAGGTGCAATTCTGAAATTTTTAGCTTTTTCCTGTTAATCCTAGCATGATAAAGAAGATTCAAAGAGAGTGAGATGCCAGCTCCTTTCATTCAGTCAGTAGCTTCAAACATTTCTGGTATATGAAAAACATGTTTTTCAATGGCAAAAATCAATGAATATTGTAAATGCACAAACAGTAATATCTCCACATTGCACGGTGCAATTCTGAAATTTTTAGCTTTTTCCTGTTAATCCTAGCATGATAAAGAAGATTCAAAGAGAGTGAGATGCCAGCTCCTTTCATTCAGTCAGTAGCTTCAAACATTTCTGGTATATGAAAAACATGTTTTTCAATGGCAAAAATCAATGAATATTGTAAATGCACAAACAGTAATATCTCCACATTGCAAGGTGCAATTCTGAAATTTTTTGCTTTTTCCTGTTAATCCTAGCATGATAAAGAAGATTCAAAGACAGTGATGCCAGCTCCTTTCATTCAGTCAGTAGCTTCAAACATTTCTGGTATATGAAAAACATGTTTTTCAATGGCAAAAATCAATGAATATTGTAAATGCACAAACAGTAATATCTCCACATTGCAAGGTGCAATTCTGAAATTTTTTGCTTTTTCCTGCTAATCCTAGCATGATAAAGAAGATTCAAAGAGAGTGAGATGCCAGCTCCTTTCATTCAGTCAGTAGCTTCAAACATTTCTGGTATATGAAAAACATGTTTTTCAATGGCAAAAATCAATGAATATTGTAAATGCACAAACAGTAATATCTCCACATTGCACGGTGCAATTCTGAAATTTTTAGCTTTTTCCTGTTAATCCTAGCATGATAAAGAAGATTCAAAGAGAGTGAGATGCCAGCTCCTTTCATTCAGTCAGTAGCTTCAAACATTTCTGGTATATGAAAAACATGTTTTTCAATGGCAAAAATCAATGAATATTGTAAATGCACAAACAGTAATATCTCCACATTGCAAGGTGCAATTCTGAAATTTTTTGCTTTTTCCTGCTAATCCTAGCATGATAAAGAAGATTCAAAGAGAGTGAGATGCCAGCTCCTTTCATTCAGTCAGTAGCTTCAAACATTTCTGGTATATGAAAAACATGTTTTTCAATGGCAAAAATCAATGAATATTGTAAATGCACAAACAGTAATATCTCCACATTGCACGGTGCAATTCTGAAATTTTTAGCTTTTTCCTGTTAATCCTAGCATGATAAAGAAGATTCAAAGAGAGTGAGATGCCAGCTCCTTTCATTCAGTCAGTAGCTTCAAACATTTCTGGTATATGAAAAACATGTTTTTCAATGGCAAAAATCAATGAATATTGTAAATGCACAAACAGTAATATCTCCACATTGCAAGGTGCAATTCTGAAATTTTTTGCTTTTTCCTGCTAATCCTAGCATGATAAAGAAGATTCAAAGAGAGTGAGATGCCAGCTCCTTTCATTCAGTCAGTAGCTTCAAACATTTCTGGTATATGAAAAACATGTTTTTCAATGGCAAAAATCAATGAATATTGTAAATGCACAAACAGTAATATCTCCACATTGCACGGTGCAATTCTGAAATTTTTAGCTTTTTCCTGTTAATCCTAGCATGATAAAGAAGATTCAAAGAGAGTGAGATGCCAGCTCCTTTCATTCAGTCAGTAGCTTCAAACATTTCTGGTATATGAAAAACATGTTTTTCAATGGCAAAAATCAATGAATATTGTAAATGCACAAACAGTAATATCTCCACATTGCAAGGTGCAATTCTGAAATTTTTTGCTTTTTCCTGCTAATCCTAGCATGATAAAGAAGATTCAAAGAGAGTGAGATGCCAGCTCCTTTCATTCAGTCAGTAGCTTCAAACATTTCTGGTATATGAAAAACATGTTTTTCAATGGCAAAAATCAATGAATATTGTAAATGCACAAACAGTAATATCTCCACATTGCACGGTGCAATTCTGAAATTTTTAGCTTTTTCCTGTTAATCCTAGCATGATAAAGAAGATTCAAAGAGAGTGAGATGCCAGCTCCTTTCATTCAGTCAGTAGCTTCAAACATTTCTGGTATATGAAAAACATGTTTTTCAATGGCAAAAATCAATGAATATTGTAAATGCACAAACAGTAATATCTCCACATTGCAAGGTGCAATTCTGAAATTTTTTGCTTTTTCCTGTTAATCCTAGCATGATAAAGAAGATTCAAAGAGAGTGAGATGCCAGCTCCTTTCATTCAGTCAGTAGCTTCAAACATTTCTGGTATATGAAAAACATGTTTTTCAATGGCAAAAATCAATGAATATTGTAAATGCACAAACAGTAATATCTCCACATTGCAAGGTGCAATTCTGAAATTTTTTGCTTTTTCCTGCTAATCCTAGCATGATAAAGAAGATTCAAAGAGAGTGAGATGCCAGCTCCTTTCATTCAGTCAGTAGCTTCAAACATTTCTGGTATATGAAAAACATGTTTTTCAATGGCAAAAATCAATGAATATTGTAAATGCACAAACAGTAATATCTCCACATTGCAAGGTGCAATTCTGAAATTTTTAGCTTTTTCCTGTTAATCCTAGCATGATAAAGAAGATTCAAAGAGAGTGAGATGCCAGCTCCTTTCATTCAGTCAGTAGCTTCAAACATTTCTGGTATATGAAAAACATGTTTTTCAATGGCAAAAATCAATGAATATTGTAAATGCACAAACAGTAATATCTCCACATTGCACGGTGCAATTCTGAAATTTTTAGCTTTTTCCTGTTAATCCTAGCATGATAAAGAAGATTCAAAGAGAGTGAGATGCCAGCTCCTTTCATTCAGTCAGTAGCTTCAAACATTTCTGGTATATGAAAAACATGTTTTTCAATGGCAAAAATCAATGAATATTGTAAATGCACAAACAGTAATATCTCCACATTGCAAGGTGCAATTCTGAAATTTTTTGCTTTTTCCTGTTAATCCTAGCATGATAAAGAAGATTCAAAGAGAGTGATGCCAGCTCCTTTCATTCAGTCAGTAGCTTCAAACATTTCTGGTATATGAAAAACATGTTTTTCAATGGCAAAAATCAATGAATATTGTAAATGCACAAACAGTAATATCTCCACATTGCAAGGTGCAATTCTGAAATTTTTTGCTTTTTCCTGCTAATCCTAGCATGATAAAGAAGATTCAAAGAGAGTGAGATGCCAGCTCCTTTCATTCAGTCAGTAGCTTCAAACATTTCTGGTATATGAAAAACATGTTTTTCAATGGCAAAAATCAATGAATATTGTAAATGCACAAACAGTAATATCTCCACATTGCACGGTGCAATTCTGAAATTTTTAGCTTTTTCCTGTTAATCCTAGCATGATAAAGAAGATTCAAAGAGAGTGAGATGCCAGCTCCTTTCATTCAGTCAGTAGCTTCAAACATTTCTGGACGTTTTTCAATGGCAAAAATCAATGAATATTGTAAATGCACAAACAGTAATATCTCCACATTGCAAGGTGCAATTCTGAAATTTTTTGCTTTTTCCTGTTAATCCTAGCATGATAAAGAAGATTCAAAGAGAGTGAGATGCCAGCTCCTTTCATTCAGTCAGTAGCTTCAAACATTTCTGGTATATGAAAAACATGTTTTTCAATGGCAAAAATCAATGAATATTGTAAATGCACAAACAGTAATATCTCCACATTGCACGGTGCAATTCTGAAATTTTTTGCTTTTTCCTGTTAATCCTAGCATGATAAAGAAGATTCAAAGAGCGTGAGATGCCAGCTCCTTTCATTCAGTCAGTAGCTTCAAACATTTCTGGTATATGAAAAACATGTTTTTCAATGGCAAAAATCAATGAATATTGTAAATGCACAAACAGTAATATCTCCACATTGCAAGGTGCAATTCTGAAATTTTTTCCTTTTTCCTGCTAATCCTAGCATGATAAAGAAGATTCAAAGAGAGTGAGATGCCAGCTCCTTTCAATCAGTCAGTAGCTTCAAACATTTCTGGTATATGAAAAACATGTTTTTCAATGGCAAAAATCAATGAATATTGTAAATGCACAAACAGTAATATCTCCACATTGCACGGTGCAATTCTGAAATTTTTAGCTTTTTCCTGTTAATCCTAGCATGATAAAGAAGATTCAAAGAGAGTGAGATGCCAGCTCCTTTCATTCAGTCAGTAGCTTCAAACATTTCTGGTATATGAAAAACATGTTTTTCAATGGCAAAAATCAATGAATATTGTAAATGCACAAACAGTAATATCTCCACATTGCAAGGTGCAATTCTGAAATTGTTTGCTTTTTCCTGCTAATCCTAGCATGATAAAGAAGATTCAGAGTGAGATGCCAGCTCCTTTCATTCAGTCAGTAGCTTCAAACATTTCTGGTATATGAAAAACATGTTTTTCAATGGCAAAAATCAATGAATATTGTAAATGCACAAACAGTAATATCTCCACATTGCAAGGTGCAATTCTGAAATTGTTTGCTTTTTCCTGCTAATCCTAGCATGACAAAGAAGATTCAAAGAGAGTGAGATGCCAGCTCCTTTCATTCAGTCAGTAGCTTCAAACATTTCTGGACGTTTTTCAATGGCAAAAATCAATGAATATTGTAAATGCACAAACAGTAATATCTCCACATTGCAAGGTGCAATTCTGAAATTTTTTGCTTTTTCCTGCTAATCCTAGCATGATAAAGAAGATTCAAAGAGAGTGAGATGCCAGCTCCTTTCATTCAGTCAGTAGCTTCAAACATTTCTGGTATATGAAAAACATGTTTTTCAATGGCAAAAATCAATGAATATTGTAAATGCACAAACAGTAATATCTCCACATTGCACGGTGCAATTCTGAAATTTTTAGCTTTTTCCTGTTAATCCTAGCATGATAAAGAAGATTCAAAGAGAGTGAGATGCCAGCTCCTTTCATTCAGTCAGTAGCTTCAAACATTTCTGGTATATGAAAAACATGTTTTTCAATGGCAAAAATCAATGAATATTGTAAATGCACAAACAGTAATATCTCCACATTGCAAGGTGCAATTCTGAAATTTTTTGCTTTTTCCTGTTAATCCTAGCATGGTAAAGAAGATTCAAAGAGAGTGAGATGCCAGCTCCTTTCATTCAGTCAGTAGCTTCAAACATTTCTGGTATATGAAAAACATGTTTTTCAATGGCAAAAATCAATGAATATTGTAGATGCACAAACAGTAATATCTCCACATTGCAAGGTGCAATTCTGAAATTTTTTGCTTTTTCCTGCTAATCCTAGCATGATAAAGAAGATTCAAAGAGAGTGAGATGCCAGCTCCTTTCATTCAGTCAGTAGCTTCAAACATTTCTGGTATATGAAAAACATGTTTTTCAATGGCAAAAATCAATGAATATTGTAAATGCACAAACAGTAATATCTCCACATTGCACGGTGCAATTCTGAAATTTTTAGCTTTTTCCTGTTAATCCTAGCATGATAAAGAAGTTTCAAAGAGAGTGAGATGCCAGCTCCTTTCATTCAGTCAGTAGCTTCAAACATTTCTGGACGTTTTTCAATGGCAAAAATCAATGAATATTGTAAATGCACAAACAGTAATATCTCCACATTGCAAGGTGCAATTCTGAAATTTTTTGCTTTTTCCTGTTAATCCTAGCATGATAAAGAAGATTCAAAGAGAGTGAGATGCCAGCTCCTTTCATTCAGTCAGTAGCTTCAAACATTTCTGGTATATGAAAAACATGTTTTTCAATGGCAAAAATCAATGAATATTGTAAATGCACAAACAGTAATATCTCCACATTGCACGGTGCAATTCTGAAATTTTTAGCTTTTTCCTGTTAATCCTAGCATGATAAAGAAGATTCAAAGAGAGTGAGACGCCAGCTCCTTTCATTCAGTCAGTAGCTTCAAACATTTCTGGTATATGAAAAACATGTTTTTCAATGGCAAAAATCAATGAATATTGTAAATGCACAAACAGTAATATCTCCACATTGCACGGTGCAATTCTGAAATTTTTAGCTTTTTCCTGTTAATCCTAGCATGATAAAGAAGATTCAAAGAGAGTGAGATGCCAGCTCCTTTCATTCAGTCAGTAGCTTCAAACATTTCTGGTATATGAAAAACATGTTTTTCAATGGCAAAAATCAATGAATATTGTAAATGCACAAACAGTAATATCTCCACATTGCACGGTGCAATTCTGAAATTTTTAGCTTTTTCCTGTTAATCCTAGCATGATAAAGAAGATTCAAAGAGAGTGAGATGCCAGCTCCTTTCATTCAGTCAGTAGCTTCAAACATTTCTGGTATATGAAAAACATGTTTTTCAATGGCAAAAATCAATGAATATTGTAAATGCACAAACAGTAATATCTCCACATTGCACGGTGCAATTCTGAAATTTTTAGCTTTTTCCTGTTAATCCTAGCATGATAAAGAAGATTCAAAGAGAGTGAGATGCCAGCTCCTTTCATTCAGTCAGTAGCTTCAAACATTTCTGGTATATGAAAAACATGTTTTTCAATGGCAAAAATCAATGAATATTGTAAATGCACAAACAGTAATATCTCCACATTGCAAGGTGCAATTCTGAAATTTTTTGCTTTTTCCTGCTAATCCTAGCATGATAAAGAAGATTCAAAGAGAGTGAGATGCCAGCTCCTTTCATTCAGTCAGTAGCTTCAAACATTTCTGGTATATAAAAAACATGTTTTTCAATGGCAAAAATCAATGAATATTGTAAATGCACAAACAGTAATATCTCCACATTGCACGGTGCAATTCTGAAATTTTTAGCTTTTTCCTGTTAATCCTAGCATGATAAAGAAGATTCAAAGAGAGTGAGATGCCAGCTCCTTTCATTCAGTCAGTAGCTTCAAACATTTCTGGTATATGAAAAACATGTTTTTCAATGGCAAAAATCAATGAATATTGTAAATGCACAAACAGTAATATCTCCACATTGCAAGGTGCAATTCTGAAATTTTTTGCTTTTTCCTGCTAATCCTAGCATGATAAAGAAGATTCAAAGAGAGTGAGATGCCAGCTCCTTTCATTCAGTCAGTAGCTTCAAACATTTCTGGTATATGAAAAACATGTTTTTCAATGGCAAAAATCAATGAATATTGTAAATGCACAAACAGTAATATCTCCACATTGCATGGTGCAATTCTGAAATTTTTAGCTTTTTCCTGTTAATCCTAGCATGATAAAGAAGATTCAAAGAGAGTGAGATGCCAGCTCCTTTCATTCAGTCAGTAGCTTCAAACATTTCTGGTATATGAAAAACATGTTTTTCAATGGCAAAAATCAATGAATATTGTAAATGCACAAACAGTAATATCTCCACATTGCACGGTGCAATTCTGAAATTTTTAGCTTTTTCCTGTTAATCCTAGCATGATAAAGAAGATTCAAAGAGAGTGAGATGCCAGCTCCTTTCATTCAGTCAGTAGCTTCAAACATTTCTGGTATATGAAAAACATGTTTTTCAATGGCAAAAATCAATGAATATTGTAAATGCACAAACAGTAATATCTCCACATTGCACGGTGCAATTCTGAAATTTTTAGCTTTTTCCTGTTAATCCTAGCATGATAAAGAAGATTCAAAGAGAGTGAGATGCCAGCTCCTTTCATTCAGTCAGTAGCTTCAAACATTTCTGGTATATGAAAAACATGTTTTTCAATGGCAAAAATCAATGAATATTGTAAATGCACAAACAGTAATATCTCCACATTGCAAGGTGCAATTCTGAAATTTTTTGCTTTTTCCTGCTAATCCTAGCATGATAAAGAAGATTCAAAGAGAGTGAGATGCCAGCTCCTTTCATTCAGTCAGTAGCTTCAAACATTTCTGGTATATGAAAAACATGTTTTTCAATGGCAAAAATCAATGAATATTGTAAATGCACAAACAGTAATATCTCCACATTGCACGGTGCAATTCTGAAATTTTTAGCTTTTTCCTGTTAATCCTAGCATGATAAAGAAGATTCAAAGAGAGTGAGATGCCAGCTCCTTTCATTCAGTCAGTAGCTTCAAACATTTCTGGTATATGAAAAACATGTTTTTCAATGGCAAAAATCAATGAATATTGTAAATGCACAAACAGTAATATCTCCACATTGCAAGGTGCAATTCTGAAATTGTTTGCTTTTTCCTGCTAATCCTAGCATGATAAAGAAGATTCAGAGTGAGATGCCAGCTCCTTTCATTCAGTCAGTAGCTTCAAACATTTCTGGTATATGAAAAACATGTTTTTCAATGGCAAAAATCAATGAATATTGTAAATGCACAAACAGTAATATCTCCACATTGCAAGGTGCAATTCTGAAATTTTTTGCTTTTTCCTGCTAATCCTAGCATGACAAAGAAGATTCAAAGAGAGTGAGATGCCAGCTCCTTTCATTCAGTCAGTAGCTTCAAACATTTCTGGACGTTTTTCAATGGCAAAAATCAATGAATATTGTAAATGCACAAACAGTAATATCTCCACATTGCAAGGTGCAATTCTGAAATTTTTTGCTTTTTCCTGCTAATCCTAGCATGATAAAGAAGATTCAAAGAGAGTGAGATGCCAGCTCCTTTCATTCAGTCAGTAGCTTCAAACATTTCTGGTATATGAAAAACATGTTTTTCAATGGCAAAAATCAATGAATATTGTAAATGCACAAACAGTAATATCTCCACATTGCACGGTGCAATTCTGAAATTTTTAGCTTTTTCCTGTTAATCCTAGCATGATAAAGAAGATTCAAAGAGAGTGAGATGCCAGCTCCTTTCATTCAGTCAGTAGCTTCAAACATTTCTGGTATATGAAAAACATGTTTTTCAATGGCAAAAATCAATGAATATTGTAAATGCACAAACAGTAATATCTCCACATTGCAAGGTGCAATTCTGAAATTTTTTGCTTTTTCCTGTTAATCCTAGCATGGTAAAGAAGATTCAAAGAGAGTGAGATGCCAGCTCCTTTCATTCAGTCAGTAGCTTCAAACATTTCTGGTATATGAAAAACATGTTTTTCAATGGCAAAAATCAATGAATATTGTAGATGCACAAACAGTAATATCTCCACATTGCAAGGTGCAATTCTGAAATTTTTTGCTTTTTCCTGCTAATCCTAGCATGATAAAGAAGATTCAAAGAGAGTGAGATGCCAGCTCCTTTCATTCAGTCAGTAGCTTCAAACATTTCTGGTATATGAAAAACATGTTTTTCAATGGCAAAAATCAATGAATATTGTAAATGCACAAACAGTAATATCTCCACATTGCACGGTGCAATTCTGAAATTTTTAGCTTTTTCCTGTTAATCCTAGCATGATAAAGAAGTTTCAAAGAGAGTGAGATGCCAGCTCCTTTCATTCAGTCAGTAGCTTCAAACATTTCTGGACGTTTTTCAATGGCAAAAATCAATGAATATTGTAAATGCACAAACAGTAATATCTCCACATTGCAAGGTGCAATTCTGAAATTTTTTGCTTTTTCCTGTTAATCCTAGCATGATAAAGAAGATTCAAAGAGAGTGAGATGCCAGCTCCTTTCATTCAGTCAGTAGCTTCAAACATTTCTGGTATATGAAAAACATGTTTTTCAATGGCAAAAATCAATGAATATTGTAAATGCACAAACAGTAATATCTCCACATTGCACGGTGCAATTCTGAAATTTTTAGCTTTTTCCTGTTAATCCTAGCATGATAAAGAAGATTCAAAGAGAGTGAGACGCCAGCTCCTTTCATTCAGTCAGTAGCTTCAAACATTTCTGGTATATGAAAAACATGTTTTTCAATGGCAAAAATCAATGAATATTGTAAATGCACAAACAGTAATATCTCCACATTGCACGGTGCAATTCTGAAATTTTTAGCTTTTTCCTGTTAATCCTAGCATGATAAAGAAGATTCAAAGAGAGTGAGATGCCAGCTCCTTTCATTCAGTCAGTAGCTTCAAACATTTCTGGTATATGAAAAACATGTTTTTCAATGGCAAAAATCAATGAATATTGTAAATGCACAAACAGTAATATCTCCACATTGCACGGTGCAATTCTGAAATTTTTAGCTTTTTCCTGTTAATCCTAGCATGATAAAGAAGATTCAAAGAGAGTGAGATGCCAGCTCCTTTCATTCAGTCAGTAGCTTCAAACATTTCTGGTATATGAAAAACATGTTTTTCAATGGCAAAAATCAATGAATATTGTAAATGCACAAACAGTAATATCTCCACATTGCACGGTGCAATTCTGAAATTTTTAGCTTTTTCCTGTTAATCCTAGCATGATAAAGAAGATTCAAAGAGAGTGAGATGCCAGCTCCTTTCATTCAGTCAGTAGCTTCAAACATTTCTGGTATATGAAAAACATGTTTTTCAATGGCAAAAATCAATGAATATTGTAAATGCACAAACAGTAATATCTCCACATTGCAAGGTGCAATTCTGAAATTTTTTGCTTTTTCCTGCTAATCCTAGCATGATAAAGAAGATTCAAAGAGAGTGAGATGCCAGCTCCTTTCATTCAGTCAGTAGCTTCAAACATTTCTGGTATATAAAAAACATGTTTTTCAATGGCAAAAATCAATGAATATTGTAAATGCACAAACAGTAATATCTCCACATTGCACGGTGCAATTCTGAAATTTTTAGCTTTTTCCTGTTAATCCTAGCATGATAAAGAAGATTCAAAGAGAGTGAGATGCCAGCTCCTTTCATTCAGTCAGTAGCTTCAAACATTTCTGGTATATGAAAAACATGTTTTTCAATGGCAAAAATCAATGAATATTGTAAATGCACAAACAGTAATATCTCCACATTGCAAGGTGCAATTCTGAAATTTTTTGCTTTTTCCTGCTAATCCTAGCATGATAAAGAAGATTCAAAGAGAGTGAGATGCCAGCTCCTTTCATTCAGTCAGTAGCTTCAAACATTTCTGGTATATGAAAAACATGTTTTCAATGGCAAAAATCAATGAATATTGTAAATGCACAAACAGTAATATCTCCACATTGCATGGTGCAATTCTGAAATTTTTAGCTTTTTCCTGTTAATCCTAGCATGATAAAGAAGATTCAAAGAGAGTGAGATGCCAGCTCCTTTCATTCAGTCAGTAGCTTCAAACATTTCTGGTATATGAAAAACATGTTTTTCAATGGCAAAAATCAATGAATATTGTAAATGCACAAACAGTAATATCTCCACATTGCACGGTGCAATTCTGAAATTTTTAGCTTTTTCCTGTTAATCCTAGCATGATAAAGAAGATTCAAAGAGAGTGAGATGCCAGCTCCTTTCATTCAGTCAGTAGCTTCAAACATTTCTGGTATATGAAAAACATGTTTTTCAATGGCAAAAATCAATGAATATTGTAAATGCACAAACAGTAATATCTCCACATTGCACGGTGCAATTCTGAAATTTTTAGCTTTTTCCTGTTAATCCTAGCATGATAAAGAAGATTCAAAGAGAGTGAGATGCCAGCTCCTTTCATTCAGTCAGTAGCTTCAAACATTTCTGGTATATGAAAAACATGTTTTTCAATGGCAAAAATCAATGAATATTGTAAATGCACAAACAGTAATATCTCCACATTGCAAGGTGCAATTCTGAAATTTTTTGCTTTTTCCTGCTAATCCTAGCATGATAAAGAAGATTCAAAGAGAGTGAGATGCCAGCTCCTTTCATTCAGTCAGTAGCTTCAAACATTTCTGGTATATGAAAAACATGTTTTTCAATGGCAAAAATCAATGAATATTGTAAATGCACAAACAGTAATATCTCCACATTGCACGGTGCAATTCTGAAATTTTTAGCTTTTTCCTGTTAATCCTAGCATGATAAAGAAGATTCAAAGAGAGTGAGATGCCAGCTCCTTTCATTCAGTCAGTAGCTTCAAACATTTCTGGTATATGAAAAACATGTTTTTCAATGGCAAAAATCAATGAATATTGTAAATGCACAAACAGTAATATCTCCACATTGCAAGGTGCAATTCTGAAATTTTTTGCTTTTTCCTGCTAATCCTAGCATGATAAAGAAGATTCAAAGAGAGTGAGATGCCAGCTCCTTTCATTCAGTCAGTAGCTTCAAACATTTCTGGTATATGAAAAACATGTTTTTCAATGGCAAAAATCAATGAATATTGTAAATGCACAAACAGTAATATCTCTCCACATTGCACGGTGCAATTCTGAAATTTTTAGCTTTTTCCTGTTAATCCTAGCATGATAAAGAAGATTCAAAGAGAGTGAGATGCCAGCTCCTTTCATTCAGTCAGTAGCTTCAAACATTTCTGGTATATGAAAAACATGTTTTTCAATGGCAAAAATCAATGAATATTGTAAATGCACAAACAGTAATATCTCCACATTGCAAGGTGCAATTCTGAAATTTTTTGCTTTTTCCTGTTAATCCTAGCATGATAAAGAAGATTCAAAGAGAGTGAGATGCCAGCTCCTTTCATTCAGTCAGTAGCTTCAAACATTTCTGGTATATGAAAAACATGTTTTTCAATGGCAAAAATCAATGAATATTGTAAATGCACAAACAGTAATATCTCCACATTGCAAGGTGCAATTCTGAAATTTTTTGCTTTTTCCTGCTAATCCTAGCATGATAAAGAAGATTCAAAGAGAGTGAGATGCCAGCTCCTTTCATTCAGTCAGTAGCTTCAAACATTTCTGGTATATGAAAAACATGTTTTTCAATGGCAAAAATCAATGAATATTGTAAATGCACAAACAGTAATATCTCCACATTGCACGGTGCAATTCTGAAATTTTTAGCTTTTTCCTGTTAATCCTAGCATGATAAAGAAGATTCAAAGAGAGTGAGATGCCAGCTCCTTTCATTCAGTCAGTAGCTTCAAACATTTCTGGTATATGAAAAACATGTTTTTCAATGGCAAAAATCAATGAATATTGTAAATGCACAAACAGTAATATCTCCACATTGCAAGGTGCAATTCTGAAATTTTTTGCTTTTTCCTGCTAATCCTAGCATGATAAAGAAGATTCAAAGAGAGTGAGATGCCAGCTCCTTTCATTCAGTCAGTAGCTTCAAACATTTCTGGTATATGAAAAACATGTTTTTCAATGGCAAAAATCAATGAATATTGTAAATGCACAAACAGTAATATCTCCACATTGCACGGTGCAATTCTGAAATTTTTGCTTTTTCCTGTTAATCCTAGCATGATAAAGAAGATTCAAAGAGAGTGAGATGCCAGCTCCTTTCATTCAGTCAGTAGCTTCAAACATTCTGGTATATGAAAAACATGTTTTTCAATGGCAAAAATCAATGAATATTGTAAATGCACAAACAGTAATATCTCCACATTGCAAGGTGCAATTCTGAAATTTTTGCTTTTTCCTGTTAATCCTAGCATGATAAAGAAGATTCAAAGAGAGTGAGATGCCAGCTCCTTTCATTCAGTCAGTAGCTTCAAACATTTCTGGTATATGAAAAACATGTTTTTCAATGGCAAAAATCAATGAATATTGTAAATGCACAAACAGTAATATCTCCACATTGCAAGGTGCAATTCTGAAATTTTTTGCTTTTTCCTGCTAATCCTAGCATGATAAAGAAGATTCAAAGAGAGTGAGATGCCAGCTCCTTTCATTCAGTCAGTAGCTTCAAACATTTCTGGTATATGAAAAACATGTTTTTCAATGGCAAAAATCAATGAATATTGTAAATGCACAAACAGTAATATCTCCACATTGCACGGTGCAATTCTGAAATTTTTAGCTTTTTCCTGTTAATCCTAGCATGATAAAGAAGATTCAAAGAGAGTGAGATGCCAGCTCCTTTCATTCAGTCAGTAGCTTCAAACATTTCTGGTATATGAAAAACATGTTTTTCAATGGCAAAAATCAATGAATATTGTAAATGCACAAACAGTAATATCTCCACATTGCAAGGTGCAATTCTGAAATTTTTTGCTTTTTCCTGCTAATCCTAGCATGATAAAGAAGATTCAAAGAGAGTGAGATGCCAGCTCCTTTCATTCAGTCAGTAGCTTCAAACATTTCTGGTATATGAAAAACATGTTTTTCAATGGCAAAAATCAATGAATATTGTAAATGCACAAACAGTAATATCTCCACATTGCACGGTGCAATTCTGAAATTTTTAGCTTTTTCCTGTTAATCCTAGCATGATAAAGAAGATTCAAAGAGAGTGAGATGCCAGCTCCTTTCATTCAGTCAGTAGCTTCAAACATTTCTGGTATATGAAAAACATGTTTTTCAATGGCAAAAATCAATGAATATTGTAAATGCACAAACAGTAATATCTCCACATTGCAAGGTGCAATTCTGAAATTTTTTGCTTTTTCCTGTTAATCCTAGCATGATAAAGAAGATTCAAAGAGAGTGAGATGCCAGCTCCTTTCATTCAGTCAGTAGCTTCAAACATTTCTGGTATATGAAAAACATGTTTTTCAATGGCAAAAATCAATGAATATTGTAAATGCACAAACAGTAATATCTCCACATTGCAAGGTGCAATTCTGAAATTTTTTGCTTTTTCCTGCTAATCCTAGCATGATAAAGAAGATTCAAAGAGAGTGAGATGCCAGCTCCTTTCATTCAGTCAGTAGCTTCAAACATTTCTGGTATATGAAAAACATGTTTTTCAATGGCAAAAATCAATGAATATTGTAAATGCACAAACAGTAATATCTCCACATTGCACGGTGCAATTCTGAAATTTTTAGCTTTTTCCTGTTAATCCTAGCATGATAAAGAAGATTCAAAGAGAGTGAGATGCCAGCTCCTTTCATTCAGTCAGTAGCTTCAAACATTTCTGGTATATGAAAAACATGTTTTTCAATGGCAAAAATCAATGATATTGTAAATGCACAAACAGTAATATCTCCACATTGCAAGGTGCAATTCTGAAATTTTTTTCTTTTTCCTGCTTAATCCTAGCATGATAAAGAAGATTCAAAGAGAGTGAGATGCCAGCTCCTTTCATTCAGTCAGTAGCTTCAAACATTTCTGGTATATGAAAAACATGTTTTTCAATGGCAAAAATCAATGAATATTGTAAATGCACAAACAGTAATATCTCCACATTGCACGGTGCAATTCTGAAATTTTTAGCTTTTTCCTGTTAATCCTAGCATGATAAAGAAGATTCAAAGAGAGTGAGATGCCAGCTCCTTTCATTCAGTCAGTAGCTTCAAACATTTCTGGTATATGAAAAACATGTTTTTCAATGGCAAAAATCAATGAATATTGTAAATGCACAAACAGTAATATCTCCACATTGCAAGGTGCAATTCTGAAATTTTTTGCTTTTTCCTGTTAATCCTAGCATGATAAAGAAGATTCAAAGAGAGTGAGATGCCAGCTCCTTTCATTCAGTCAGTAGCTTCAAACATTTCTGGTATATGAAAAACATGTTTTTCAATGGCAAAAATCAATGAATATTGTAAATGCACAAACAGTAATATCTCCACATTGCAAGGTGCAATTCTGAAATTTTTTGCTTTTTCCTGCTAATCCTAGCATGATAAAGAAGATTCAAAGAGAGTGAGATGCCAGCTCCTTTCATTCAGTCAGTAGCTTCAAACATTTCTGGTATATGAAAAACATGTTTTTCAATGGCAAAAATCAATGAATATTGTAAATGCACAAACAGTAATATCTCCACATTGCACGGTGCAATTCTGAAATTTTTAGCTTTTTCCTGTTAATCCTAGCATGATAAAGAAGATTCAAAGAGAGTGAGATGCCAGCTCCTTTCATTCAGTCAGTAGCTTCAAACATTTCTGGTATATGAAAAACATGTTTTTCAATGGCAAAAATCAATGAATATTGTAAATGCACAAACAGTAATATCTCCACATTGCAAGGTGCAATTCTGAAATTTTTTGCTTTTTCCTGCTTAATCCTAGCATGATAAAGAAGATTCAAAGAGAGTGAGATGCCAGCTCCTTTCATTCAGTCAGTAGCTTCAAACATTTCTGGTATATGAAAAACATGTTTTTCAATGGCAAAAATCAATGAATATTGTAAATGCACAAACAGTAATATCTCCACATTGCAAGGTGCAATTCTGAAATTTTTTGCTTTTTCCTGCTAATCCTAGCATGATAAAGAAGATTCAAAGAGAGTGAGATGCCAGCTCCTTTCATTCAGTCAGTAGCTTCAAACATTTCTGGTATATGAAAAACATGTTTTTCAATGGCAAAAATCAATGAATATTGTAAATGCACAAACAGTAATATCTCCACATTGCACGGTGCAATTCTGAAATTTTTAGCTTTTTCCTGTTAATCCTAGCATGATAAAGAAGATTCAAAGAGAGTGAGATGCCAGCTCCTTTCATTCAGTCAGTAGCTTCAAACATTTCTGGTATATGAAAAACATGTTTTTCAATGGCAAAAAATCAATGAATATTGTAAATGCACAAACAGTAATATCTCCACATTGCAAGGTGCAATTCTGAAATTTTTTGCTTTTTCCTGCTAATCCTAGCATGATAAAGAAGATTCAAAGAGAGTGAGATGCCAGCTCCTTTCATTCAGTCAGTAGCTTCAAACATTTCTGGTATATGAAAAACATGTTTTTCAATGGCAAAAATCAATGAATATTGTAAATGCACAAACAGTAATATCTCCACATTGCACGGTGCAATTCTGAAATTTTTAGCTTTTTCCTGTTAATCCTAGCATGATAAAGAAGATTCAAAGAGAGTGAGATGCCAGCTCCTTTCATTCAGTCAGTAGCTTCAAACATTTCTGGTATATGAAAAACATGTTTTTCAATGGCAAAAATCAATGAATATTGTAAATGCACAAACAGTAATATCTCCACATTGCAAGGTGCAATTCTGAAATTTTTTGCTTTTTCCTGTTAATCCTAGCATGATAAAGAAGATTCAAAGAGAGTGAGATGCCAGCTCCTTTCATTCAGTCAGTAGCTTCAAACATTTCTGGTATATGAAAAACATGTTTTTCAATGGCAAAAATCAATGAATATTGTAAATGCACAAACAGTAATATCTCCACATTGCAAGGTGCAATTCTGAAATTTTTTGCTTTTTCCTGCTAATCCTAGCATGATAAAGAAGATTCAAAGAGAGTGAGATGCCAGCTCCTTTCATTCAGTCAGTAGCTTCAAACATTTCTGGTATATGAAAAACATGTTTTTCAATGGCAAAAATCAATGAATATTGTAAATGCACAAACAGTAATATCTCCACATTGCACGGTGCAATTCTGAAATTTTTAGCTTTTTCCTGTTAATCCTAGCATGATAAAGAAGATTCAAAGAGAGTGAGATGCCAGCTCCTTTCATTCAGTCAGTAGCTTCAAACATTTCTGGTATATGAAAAACATGTTTTTCAATGGCAAAAAATCAATGAATATTGTAAATGCACAAACAGTAATATCTCCACATTGCAAGGTGCAATTCTGAAATTTTTTGCTTTTTCCTGCTAATCCTAGCATGATAAAGAAGATTCAAAGAGAGTGAGATGCCAGCTCCTTTCATTCAGTCAGTAGCTTCAAACATTTCTGGTATATGAAAAACATGTTTTTCAATGGCAAAAATCAATGAATATTGTAAATGCACAAACAGTAATATCTCCACATTGCAAGGTGCAATTCTGAAATTTTTAGCTTTTTCCTGTTAATCCTAGCATGATAAAGAAGATTCAAAGAGAGTGAGATGCCAGCTCCTTTCATTCAGTCAGTAGCTTCAAACATTTCTGGTATATGAAAAACATGTTTTTCAATGGCAAAAATCAATGAATATTGTAAATGCACAAACAGTAATATCTCCACATTGCAAGGTGCAATTCTGAAATTTTTTGCTTTTTCCTGCTAATCCTAGCATGATAAAGAAGATTCAAAGAGAGTGAGATGCCAGCACCTTTCATTCAGTCAGTAGCTTCAAACATTTCTGGTATATGAAAAACATGTTTTTCAATGGCAAAAATCAATGAATATTGTAAATGCACAAACAGTAATATCTCCACATTGCACGGTGCAATTCTGAAATTTTTAGCTTTTTCCTGTTAATCCTAGCATGATAAAGAAGATTCAAAGAGAGTGAGATGCCAGCTCCTTTCATTCAGTCAGTAGCTTCAAACATTTCTGGTATATGAAAAACATGTTTTTCAATGGCAAAAATCAATGAATATTGTAAATGCACAAACAGTAATATCTCCACATTGCAAGGTGCAATTCTGAAATTTTTTGCTTTTTCCTGCTAATCCTAGCATGATAAAGAAGATTCAAAGAGAGTGAGATGCCAGCTCCTTTCATTCAGTCAGTAGCTTCAAACATTTCTGGTATATGAAAAACATGTTTTTCAATGGCAAAAATCAATGAATATTGTAAATGCACAAACAGTAATATCTCCACATTGCACGGTGCAATTCTGAAATTTTTAGCTTTTTCCTGTTAATCCTAGCATGATAAAGAAGATTCAAAGAGAGTGAGATGCCAGCTCCTTTCATTCAGTCAGTAGCTTCAAACATTTCTGGACGTTTTTCAATGGCAAAAATCAATGAATATTGTAAATGCACAAACAGTAATATCTCCACATTGCAAGGTGCAATTCTGAAATTTTTTGCTTTTTCCTGTTAATCCTAGCATGATAAAGAAGATTCAAAGAGAGTGAGATGCCAGCTCCTTTCATTCAGTCAGTAGCTTCAAACATTTCTGGTATATGAAAAACATGTTTTTCAATGGCAAAAATCAATGAATATTGTAAATGCACAAACAGTAATATCTCCACATTGCAAGGTGCAATTCTGAAATTTTTTGCTTTTTCCTGTTAATCCTAGCATGATAAAGAAGATTCAAAGAGAGTGAGATGCCAGCTCCTTTCATTCAGTCAGTAGCTTCAAACATTTCTGGTATATGAAAAACATGTTTTTCAATGGCAAAAATCAATGAATATTGTAAATGCACAAACAGTAATATCTCCACATTGCAAGGTGCAATTCTGAAATTTTTTGCTTTTTCCTGCTAATCCTAGCATGATAAAGAAGATTCAAAGAGAGTGAGATGCCAGCTCCTTTCAATCAGTCAGTAGCTTCAAACATTTCTGGTATATGAAAAACATGTTTTTCAATGGCAAAAATCAATGAATATTGTAAATGCACAAACAGTAATATCTCCACATTGCACGGTGCAATTCTGAAATTTTTAGCTTTTTCCTGTTAATCCTAGCATGATAAAGAAGATCAAAGAGAGTGAGATGCCAGCTCCTTTCATTCAGTCAGTAGCTTCAAACATTTCTGGTATATGAAAAACATGTTTTTCAATGGCAAAAATCAATGAATATTGTAAATGCACAAACAGTAATATCTCCACATTGCAAGGTGCAATTCTGAAATTGTTTGCTTTTTCCTGCTAATCCTAGCATGATAAAGAAGATTCAGAGTGAGATGCCAGCTCCTTTCATTCAGTCAGTAGCTTCAAACATTTCTGGTATATGAAAAACATGTTTTTCAATGGCAAAAATCAATGAATATTGTAAATGCACAAACAGTAATATCTCCACATTGCAAGGTGCAATTCTGAAATTTTTTGCTTTTTCCTGCTAATCCTAGCATGATAAAGAAGATTCAAAGAGAGTGAGATGCCAGCTCCTTTCATTCAGTCAGTAGCTTCAAACATTTCTGGACGTTTTTCAATGGCAAAAATCAATGAATATTGTAAATGCACAAACAGTAATATCTCCACATTGCAAGGTGCAATTCTGAAATTTTTTGCTTTTTCCTGCTAATCCTAGCATGATAAAGAAGATTCAAAGAGAGTGAGATGCCAGCTCCTTTCATTCAGTCAGTAGCTTCAAACATTTCTGGTATATGAAAAACATGTTTTTCAATGGCAAAAATCAATGAATATTGTAAATGCACAAACAGTAATATCTCCACATTGCACGGTGCAATTCTGAAATTTTTAGCTTTTTCCTGTTAATCCTAGCATGATAAAGAAGATTCAAAGAGAGTGAGATGCCAGCTCCTTTCATTCAGTCAGTAGCTTCAAACATTTCTGGTATATGAAAAACATGTTTTTCAATGGCAAAAATCAATGAATATTGTAAATGCACAAACAGTAATATCTCCACATTGCAAGGTGCAATTCTGAAATTTTTTGCTTTTTCCTGTTAATCCTAGCATGATAAAGAAGATTCAAAGAGAGTGAGATGCCAGCTCCTTTCATTCAGTCAGTAGCTTCAAACATTTCTGGTATATGAAAAACATGTTTTTCAATGGCAAAAATCAATGAATATTGTAAATGCACAAACAGTAATATCTCCACATTGCAAGGTGCAATTCTGAAATTTTTTGCTTTTTCCTGCTAATCCTAGCATGATAAAGAAGATTCAAAGAGAGTGAGATGCCAGCTCCTTTCATTCAGTCAGTAGCTTCAAACATTTCTGGTATATGAAAAACATGTTTTTCAATGGCAAAAATCAATGAATATTGTAAATGCACAAACAGTAATATCTCCACATTGCACGGTGCAATTCTGAAATTTTTAGCTTTTTCCTGTTAATCCTAGCATGATAAAGAAGATTCAAAGAGAGTGAGATGCCAGCTCCTTTCATTCAGTCAGTAGCTTCAAACATTTCTGGACGTTTTTCAATGGCAAAAATCAATGAATATTGTAAATGCACAAACAGTAATATCTCCACATTGCAAGGTGCAATTCTGAAATTTTTTGCTTTTTCCTGTTAATCCTAGCATGATAAAGAAGATTCAAAGAGAGTGAGATGCCAGCTCCTTTCATTCAGTCAGTAGCTTCAAACATTTCTGGTATATGAAAAACATGTTTTTCTATGGCAAAAATCAATGAATATTGTAAATGCACAAACAGTAATATCTCCACATTGCAAGGTGCAATTCTGAAATTTTTTGCTTTTTCCTGTTAATCCTAGCATGATAAAGAAGATTCAAAGAGAGTGAGATGCCAGCTCCTTTCATTCAGTCAGTAGCTTCAAACATTTCTGGTATATGAAAAACGTTTTTCAATGGCAAAAATCAATGAATATTGTAAATGCACAAACAGTAATATCTCCACATTGCAAGGTGCAATTCTGAAATTTTTTGCTTTTTCCTGCTAATCCTAGCATGATAAAGAAGATTCAAAGAGAGTGAGATGCCAGCTCCTTTCAATCAGTCAGTAGCTTCAAACATTTCTGGTATATGAAAAACATGTTTTTCAATGGCAAAAATCAATGAATATTGTAAATGCACAAACTAATATCTCCACATTGCACGGTGCAATTCTGAAATTTTTAGCTTTTTCCTGTTAATCCTAGCATGATAAAGAAGATTCAAAGAGAGTGAGATGCCAGCTCCTTTCATTCAGTCAGTAGCTTCAAACATTTCTGGTATATGAAAAACATGTTTTTCAATGGCAAAAATCAATGAATATTGTAAATGCACAAACAGTAATATCTCCACATTGCAAGGTGCAATTCTGAAATTGTTTGCTTTTTCCTGCTAATCCTAGCATGATAAAGAAGATTCAGAGTGAGATGCCAGCTCCTTTCATTCAGTCAGTAGCTTCAAACATTTCTGGTATATGAAAAACATGTTTTTCAATGGCAAAAATCAATGAATATTGTAAATGCACAAACAGTAATATCTCCACATTGCAAGGTGCAATTCTGAAATTTTTTGCTTTATCCTGCTAATCCTAGCATGATAAAGAAGATTCAAAGAGAGTGAGATGCCAGCTCCTTTCATTCAGTCAGTAGCTTCAAACATTTCTGGTATATGAAAAACATGTTTTTTCAATGGCAAAAATCAATGAATATTGTAAATGCACAAACAGTAATATCTCCACATTGCAAGGTGCAATTCGGAAATTTTTTGCTTTTTCCTGCTAATCCTAGCATGATAAAGAAGATTCAAAGAGAGTGAGATGCCAGCTCCTTTCATTCAGTCAGTAGCTTCAAACATTTCTGGTATATGAAAAACATGTTTTTCAATGGCAAAAATCAATGAATATTGTAAATGCACAAACAGTAATATCTCCACATTGCACGGTGCAATTCTGAAATTTTTAGCTTTTTCCTGTTAATCCTAGCATGATAAAGAAGATTCAAAGAGAGTGAGATGCCAGCTCCTTTCATTCAGTCAGTAGCTTCAAACATTTCTGGTATATGAAAAACATGTTTTTCAAT
>NW_027369243.1:0-44080 GCF_046119375.1 Phyllobates terribilis
AGAAGAGGACGCGGACGCGCAGGTACGGGGTGCGGTCGTGCATAGGATCAGAGGGCTCGGCGCGGGCACGCAAAGGTGGGTGCGATTGCGCTAGAACTTTCAGAATCGTCATCGTCAATGCGCGACTTCGTGTCACGGTAGCGCTGTTCTGAAGTAGTCGGCACGTGTTCGAGCTCCTTGAGTTGTGGGTGCACGTCTTTCGGTACTTCAACCTCAACCTTCTCTTATCAGCTTGCATATCCTCGAGATTGGGTTGCTACTTATTTTCATAGTATTGACGCTGACTATGCTCGGGTTGACTAAGTTCTGAGGTTGTAGTGTATCGGGTTGATTCTTCTCCAAGGTAGACATTACGTGGCTCAAATTCCACATCTGCTCCTCCATGTGCTTAGAGCTCTCTCGCTCAGTGTTCTCCCCCAATTCCTGGATGCTTGCTTCAACATTCTGATTATTCCTTGCGAGGCGCTCGACAATGACCATCCTCAAAGTCCGAGTGGGGGGCACGTACTAGGCTGCGGACTACGAGGCCCCCATAACTGTTGCTGCTCAGGTTAGGAATAATCTCTAAATCTTGAGTGGTAGTCATGCTGTTGTTGATCGTACCGATGGCGTGGGTTCCCATATCTTCAATAAGCATTAGTCGGGCTAACTTCACCATGTTGAACCTTATCCAACAGTCTCTTAAATTCGACCAGTGTCGTACTTGCCACGTTATATATCATTTTCGCATCTCTTGAAATCTCGCCATGTAAACTCTCAAGTTTGGGTAACATGGCATATAGTGCTTGTGTCACTATCTCAATGTTTGCGTCCATGTTGTCAGTGAATTCGTTTTGTGGAAGCTCCGTTATCCTCTTCTTGAATTCATGCAGTTCTATAAACAAATTCTTCCATTCAATGAGCGGCTCCCATTCTCCCTCCATATCTCCTAGAGGCTCAGCAAATAAACTGATTAGTAGCACGGGTGTTGGCCGTACAATGGCTAACAACAAAGTTAATTCAACCAAAAACACAAGAAAAGAATATCCCTGACAACGGCGCCAAATTTGACGAGGCCAAAACATTCGGTACGCCTGTCAAAGTAATAATTTATACCTCACTAACTCCTCTACAAGTAGAGTGGTAAGCAAGGATCGATCCCTCAGAGAGTCAAGTAATCAATTCTTGTATTTAGAATCTAATTAATTTTAAAGTAACAAAGAAGGGGGGAAAAATGGTGTAAACTAACTAATCTAAACTAGGGAAATAATAAAGGAAAGCGCTTTGTTCATCAGGCATTCACACTACGGAATTATTGATTTGATCTTTGACTTCTTAATTATAATCGGGTTCAATCTCTAAATTATATATTATAGTTATCCTAATCCTTGTTCTTAATTAGTTAATAATCCAACTCGGCATATTAACCCTTACTCAAGATAAAACCCTGAAACTATCAAAGGTTAATCCCTAGACAACATGAAGTTAAAGAATAAATAGGAACATGAAATGCCACTTCGCTGCTAACACATCATCATTCTCCACAGAATCACAAGTTCAACTAGTCCAACCAATTGATTTTCTACCATATGGAAAGAATCTCCAACTCGGACAAGTCAGACTTAGAAGAATGAAACAACCCAAACAATATGTATTATTAGAACCAAGGAAGAAATCTTCAAAGCAATAATCTGCAGGATTCCGCCTGGAGAACAAAGCTAAGGAGACTACTCGCTTCTCATTCTACATAAAACCTAAAGTATGAAATGTATGGAATAATGGATATTTGGATGATTTTAGATGGAGGTAAAGCTCTCTTCTATTTATAAAACCTAAAAACCCTAGAAACAATCACTAAAAAGCCCATCTCAAAGCCTCATTAGAAAGCAATTAAAAGCCCCGAAGAAATCTCTAAGAAAAGTCCAAAATAGAATCACATCCCGACAGTGGCACGAGCGCGCCCAGGTATGGCTCGTGCGCGCCTGGGCGATGGCGCGTTCGTGCCTGGGCATGCGGGGTCGCACCCCAGGCAATTTTTCTCATTTCGCTGGCGATATGGGCGCAGTTGTGCTGGCCGTGGGCGCGGTCGCGCCTAGGCTTTTGTAGTGTCTTCTCCTACATGTATGTGCGATCATGCCTCATCCTTTGGGCATATTCTTCAGTCTACTACCAAATGCTCGTAATCCTCATGTTTAACCACTTTGCTCTGCGAGGTCCGGACTACGGTGATATGCTCTAAACCATGTTCAATAAGCAGATAAATGATGCTAACAATCACTCGTTATGCCATACTAGATGCCACTTTTCAGTAATCGAGCTTGTGTCTAAACCTGCCTTAACGAGACTTTCTATACCTGCTGCCAGCTCTTCCAGAAATCAGTCGTGAGATGCAACCACACCCATTGTCAGCGAGTCTCAAGCATCCATTGTTCTAGCTATACAAAACTAGTGTTCCGCCCTTGATAAGAGATTAACGCGGATAAATGATGCTAACAATCACTCGTTATGCCATACTAGATGCCACTTATCAGTAACCGAGCTTGTGTCTAAACCTGACTTAGCGAGACATTCTATACGTGCTGCCAGCTCTTCCAGAAATCAGTTGTGAGATGTAACCACACCCATTGTCAGCGAGTCTCAAGCATCCATTGTTCTAGCTATACAGAACCAGTGTTCCACCCTTGATAAGAGATTAACAGAGATAGCTGTACAACTACATCTTATGACAGAGAGACAAGAGGACTTAGCTCGTATCATGCAGAACCTAATCGCTCTCACCCACCAGCATGACGCCTACGGTCTTAAGCTTGTGTTTGTGTGCGCCTTTTTTCTATCTATTTTTGCTTGCTTGAAGTTTAAATAGTAATCTATAGGGTTTCCCCTCATAAAACGTGTAAGGATTTGAAAGCTTATATAAAGTGAGCTCTATGGTTTCTATAATTTGCAATTTATGCTTGCTTACACATTACTTCTGTGCTTATTGACTTAATATGCTTGATTATTGAGTTTAGCTTGCTTGCACTGTCCATTTTAGTTCCCTTTGCATGAATTATACTTGCATTTTTCGATGATGTCAAAAGGAAAAAGTAAATAGATGTTCATATCTTATTCAACTAAGAGGGAAGATATTAAACCATCTTGGAACAAAGGTGTACTTGCTAACTATTTTTAGTAAGATATTGAGCTTATTTTTTATATTTTAAAGTACTTGTTTAAGCTTCATTGCAAATATATGGCTTAACTGAGTACGCTTTGAAATATTTTGAGATTTATTGCTTAAGTATTTGTCATCATAAAAAAGGGGGAAATTTTTTGTTTGAGATAGAGTGTGTAACTATATAGCTCAATCATTCCGCTTGTTTTGATGATGATAAACCTAAGTATTTGATGTCCATTGTCTGTGATGAGATTTACATGTATAGCTGAAGGATTTATAAGAGTATCTTTGACACAAGCGGACTAGCTTAGTCCATGAGGAGACTAGCTTGAGGCCTAGTGGGGGAAAGATGAATCTCACCAAGGCAAAATAAGTGATAAAGTGAAGAATAAAGTGAAGAGACAGAAGAAGGAAGGACTAGATTTAAGCAAAGAGATTCGTTGTAAAGCTAGTGGATCACGCTTCTGAGTAAAGAGAAGAAATACAAGCAATGGTGAAGAAAGCGAGAGTCTAGACACGGAATCCTGCACCAACGCATGAAAGATTTGGTCAAGTGAAGGGAAGACCGAGAAGCTAAGGATAGGGGAAGTGGAAAAAATTGGAGTTTGTTAGGATTTCTACATATGGATATTGATGAACATGGATCGCCAAGCTATACAAAGGGACGCGCTAAGGGTTTGGAGCGGATTTCCAATGTGGAAAAAGTAGTTACTCAATAGAAGAAATACAAATCCCATATGGCCGTTGATGCTTTCTATCAGTGGATTAATCACACGGATATCTGAGGTGGACTTCTTCATGTCGTTAGATATAGTTTCGCTAAAACTTGGACGTTAAGTTTCAGAATACTATATATATGTGCATTAGGTAATGTTGGGCACACGATTTTATGAGAAGAAGAGCTAAGAGAAACTTTAGAGAGAAAGCTAGAGAGCTTAGAAACTTCACTTGCTAAGAGGAATAGAAAGAGTGAATCAGACAGAGTTGGGAGCTAAAGGAAAGCTACTTTGTGCTGAGTCCGTTGTGAAGTAAGCAAGTGTCCTAACCACCTTAGAGTTTGAGAGAGAGATTGCTTGTATTATGTTGAACGTAGATTGTATTGTGAAAGAGAGTGTTGGAAATAATACGTTACCAAAGTAGAAAACACGTGTTTTGATCAGCTATTGTTCTCTGTCACTAAGGTTCATTAAGCCTTAGTTGCGCTTAACAAGGATTCAATTGCGCTTTGAATACTTGGCTTGCGCTTAACCTTTGTTGAACTGTTAGTAATGAATTTACTAAAGTCCTTAAGTGCGGAATAGGTTAGACAGACAATAAAGCACGCTTTAAGATGTTAAAGCGCACCTATATTTGCACACACAAGAATTTCAAAAGGTGAGAACCCTAAGTCACTAGCTGACTCGGGATAAAACTCACCACTACACTTGTATTGATTTAAGAAGTGATTACAATCTCTCGCTTCAACACAAGAAGCTCACTCGTAAGCACTCTCTCTACAATACTCTCAGTTCAGCTCTTGAAGAACAAAGGCACTCTCAACACTCTCTGATTACAAACGAAATATCTCTTAAGCTCTCTCTAGCTTCCTATATTCTCAACGTTTGCAACCCCTGAAATGAATGAAATAGTACTCTATTTATACACAAGTCCTAAGCTAACCCTATAGCTTAACCGTGTAACAAACTGAGACTATATAAAATGCCACCTCATCAATCCGTGTGCCTTGATCACTTCACCAGAATTAATCAACGGCTTAGAGTGATTTGGTTTTGTTCTCCATGTGTTGATCCACGCCACATAAGCAATCCGTGTGCTTTAAGCTCTAACAAACTCTTGCTACGCTGGCGATCCCTGGAGTAGCGTCCCAAAGAGTGTGAAGTTCTTCTCGCACCTTCCTGTGCACGCAGCTTGCACTCTCCCGCTTTACCAGCCTTCGAAGCGTCTAGATTTGTTCTCCTGTGCTCTGGCACACCCTAAGCTTCAGTGGAACCTCGTGATCAACTTTCTTCAACTACATTCAAGTGCATCCCTATGCCCTCGAAGCTCGATCACTCTTACTTCTTGGTCTTGAATGGAATTATTAAACACCGTTTGCGAAACTTACTTTCTCCGCTTGGTGTTAAGCGCGACTGTGACCAGTCAAGCGCATCTCTAAGTGACTTAAGCGCATCCTTACAAATATGGAAATGACCTGGAAGGCTTAAAAACACTAAGAGATTAAACATATTAGTTTGTTATCATCAAAACAAAGAGAAATAGATTAAGCTTTAACAAGATGATTAAAGCTCAACTAACAATTTCCCCCTTTTTGATGATGACAAACTGTAAACAGGTAAGCTCATGAATACTTACTAGAGTGACCAAAATGAAATCAATAATATCAATTTAATCAAGTATTCAGATTCGGAATTGGATCAAAGTAACTTACCAAGGTACTTAACCATACCAGTTTTCAATTCCCCCTGAATTCAAGCACGATCTCATACTTCCCCCTTAATCAAAGAGAAATTTACCTGTGTGTTTCCCCCTTTTGACATCATCGAAAAATTCAAAGCAAAGTCATACGGTAAGAAAGATAGTAGAGTGCGCTTGCTAGCTAAGACGTCAACAAATCTTAAGAAAGAAAAGTGAGCAACTCAAGTAAAGACAAGTCAGGTTAGCAAAGCTCTCAGAGATATAAAAATCAAAAGCATACTATATTGTCATTGAAGTACAAACTGCACAAGAGAAGCTGGAATCCTAGCGAGCTAATTCAAAAATCACATAGACATAGCAGAGAGAAAAAAAGAGAATCAGTAAATGCGCTTAGAAGCGCAACCATCACATCCACTCATGGGCTACCACCCCGTTCTTCATGAAACTTCTCCTGGACAAGCTTGAGCAATGAAGACATAATTTCTACCATCTCGCCGAGACGCTTTTCTACCCTCTCCTGATGCGCTTCCATAGAAGCGACTATAGCAGATAAATCAGCGGAGCTGGAGGAGGCCCGAGCGCGAGGGCTCAACTCAGAGCGCGAGCTGGAGTAGGGTTTCTCCTCATTCTTGGGCAGAAGTAAGGCAACGATAGCGTCTGTGGAGAGAAACGTAGAGCAGGCATAGTCAGGGAGAGAAGGTTCATACAATCCATCCGCTCGAAGCATTTTGCAGATCAAGTGAGGAAAGGGCAGAGGTCCTGAAGTGGCAGCGCGACACAACACCAAATGGCTCATCATGAGCTGAGCTGTGTTGACTACCTGGTTTGAGATTACGGCAGCCATAATGCAGCAGTCAGCTATTGTCACCTTATCACGATCATAGTCTCTCGGCGTGATGTTGGTGATGATGAAGTGGTGAAGGAGGCGCTTGGGAGGGTCGAAGAAGATCAACTGAGAGCGTACCTTTGGGCACATTCGGGCCAAATACTATCTTCTTCAGCGCAGACGCTCCAGCCGGCCAATTCTTCTTCTACAATCTCCCAAAGCCGCTTGATTGCTCCGTTAGCCCTATAGCCTTTGCCAGATCCTTTACTCGAAAACATTCCTTTGAATTACCTCTCCAGGTGAAAGTTACTGAGCTATACTCTGGGTTTGGTGGGGGATACTCCAACGCAGCATAAAATTGGTAGACCATGGCATTGTTACAACGCGCTGGCTCAGTTTCCAGCGTATCCCAGCCCTGAAAGCTTAGCCACGTGGCGAAGCGGGCAACATGGGACGAATCTTGGAGGCCAGTGAGGAGGTCTTGAGTGACGATTTCTGGAAACAGAAGAGAGCGCTTCTGTACACCCTGAGGAACGGAGGGAAAGTCAGACAAGTTGATTACCTTTGTGCGCTTAGACCGTGTAGAAGCCCCAACTGGTTTAGGAGCAGGTGGAGGAGATTCATGTTCCGAGCCTTCTGAAGACTCGTGCTCAGAGACGGGAGGAGGAGGAGCTACAGCCTTGCGCTTTTTACCTTTCCGTCGAAGCGTATCACTCAGCCGATCTGGTTTCTGAGACTGAAACGGCAGAGGAGATTGTGCGCTTGATCTGGGCAGAAGCTGGAATTCTTCTTCCGCGTCTGAGTCAGAGGGAATGGCAGCTAAAAGCTGGAATTGTTCATCCTGGGGAGACTGAAGCGCATGCCCTGGAGGCCTGATCTTTGAACCTGGGCGAGAAGGTGTATCAATAGAGAGAAGCCCTTTACCTTTAGCCGGGGTAGTGTGAGAAGTCTCAGCCTGGATTCGTCCAAGCTCTTGTACTGGATCGTAGCCAGCGAACTCAAGATCTTGGGCAAACAAGTCCAAGTCAACGGGAGGATTATTGGCGAATTTAGGCTTAGGAGGGGAGGGGTCATCAGCACCAGTAAGGTCAATAGGAGGAGATGGGCTTTTTGGAGATTTACGAGCAGGGGTGGTTGTAGGAAGTGGTGGTGTAGGAGAGGCTGCTTTAGTAGGAGAGGTTACCTCATGAGAGACCGGTTTGGATGGAGGCTGTATGGAGGATGATGCTTGGACTATGGATTGAAACTTGGCACGGGTTTCAGGGTCAAGTTCGGAGAGAGCGCTCAGAATTTTGTCCATGGTAACAGTTGTAGAGAAAATTGGAGAAGGGAGAGTAGAAGAGGAGAGTATGTGTAAAGGAGTAAGGATGGGAAAGTAGGAGTGTAGAACAAATACCTCGTATTTATAGCTCTTTACATCAACTCGGAACCGCTTCAACAAGCCAATCACAAAAAAAATCCGTTACACACCAACGGTCCAATAAAAACTCGGCGCAGATCTCTAACGGCTAGATTTCCGACCGTTGCACTGCAAATAGCCGTTACATCACACACGAGCGGTGCGCTTTAATTACGAGAAAAGCCTTGCTTAATTGTTAAGCAAACCCAACCACGAAGGAAATCCACCCTGATGCGCTACAAAGCGCAATGTACTGAATGTCCCAATTGCGCTGAACACTGAAGCTCATGCCAAAACATCACTGGTAGCAAGAACTGAAGAAGCATAACACTGATTGAGATGAGTAGTCATGACAGTGTGATGTCCAGTTCAATTTTTCAAACTACAATGTAAAGAAATTAATGAATGGAAGATGCACATTTCACATAGGGGACATTAGAGCATTCAATCACTCAAGTTGATGTGGACGTATGTGCATATACATGTAGTATGGTAATTGAGACTTTATGTCACTAAATGAATACTTCTCTTATGTAGAGCTCAATAAGGACGAGAGAAGCGTTACATCTAGTCAGGCTAGGGACACCGATGCAATGGATCATTTCTTAGGCATATAATATGGGTAGAAGACGATCACCATTGTCAAGTTTTGGCAAATAAGAGCATGCATGGATTATGATTATATCAAATCGAGCCAAACAAGTCAGACAAGTTCAATACTTTTTCATTTCAAGAATCAATCAAAAGCATGCAGACTCAAAGCTATAAAGCGCAAGCGACCATAGTTCGTACCTTGATACTAAGCTCGCTAGTTCTAGTCAAATAGAGGAATACTTACAGGGCCATTGCCTCGAAGCTAATGAAGTTGAATGAGGCCAAGCTGAACCCTGAGGTTTAAGAATACCTGACGATTAAGCGCCTTAGTGAAGATATCTGCCAATTGCCCTTCTGAAGATACGTGAATAAGCTCAATATTCTTGCGCTCCACATGGTCTCTCAGAAAGTGATGTCTTACGTCGATGTGCTTCGTTCTTGTATGATGGACAGGATTCTTCGAAACACATATAGCGCTAGTATTATCACAAAATATAGATATAGTGTCAAGAGTAATACCATAGTCAACGAGCTGTTGCTTTATCCATAACACTTGAGCGCAACATTGCGCTGCCGCTATGTATTCAGCCTCAGTCGTTGAAAGCGCTATGCAGTTTTGTTTCTTGGATCGCCAGGAGACTAAGCAGGGGCCAAGGAACTGTGCCATGCCACTAGTGCTCTTTCTATCAGCCAAGTAACCTGCATAATCTGCATCGGTATAGCCAACAAGAGAAAGACCGCCCCCTTTGGAGTACCAAAGGCAAAGATCGTCAGACCCTTTTAAATACCTGAAGATGCACTTTACATGAGCAAGATGAGAAGCGCGAGGGTCTGACTGTGATCGAGCGCATACACTAACAGCAAAAACAATATCGGGACGTGAAGCAGTCAAATACATTAGAGAACCTATCATACCTCGATACAAGGTTTCATCTACCTTCTCAGCCATAAGATCTGTGTCCAGTTTTGTAGTAGTGGAGAGAGGAGTAGGGCAAGGTTTAGAGTTTTCCATTTGATACTTCTTAAGCAACTCTTTGATGTATTTCTGCTGGTGAATCTCAATGCCTTCATTCATTTGGTTGACTTGAAGCCCTAGAAAGTACTTGAGCTCACCAATCATGCTCATGCTGAACTTGAGGCTCATGGTGTTCTTAAAGTCTTCTACTAGCTGCAAGTTAGTAGAACCAAATATAATATCATCAACATAAATTTGAACAATGAGAATATCACCTTTCACTTCCCTTATGAAGAGGGTTTTGTCCACCAAACCTCTCTTGTAGTCATTTGCCAACAAGTACTTAGATAGACAGTCATACCAAGCGCGAGGGGCTTGTTTTAGTCCATATAGCGCTTTGTCAAGAAAGTACACGTGGTCTGGATAAGCTGGATCTTCAAATCCTGGTGGTTGCTTGACATAGACCTCCTCATTAAGCTTACCATTGAGAAAGGCTGTCTTCACATCCATTTGAAATAGCTTGAATCCTTTATGCGCTGCGTAGGCTATCAACAGTCGAATTGCCTCTAGACGAGCTACTGGTGCGTACGTTTCATCGTAGTCAATGCCCTCTTGTTGATTGTAACCTTGTGCAACAAGACGCGCTTTGTTTCGTACCACCACTCCACTATCATCCAGCTTGTTTCTGTATACCCAGCGCGTGCCAATTATGCTTCTATCACCTGGCCGGGGTACTAGACGCCAAACTTGGTTGCGCTTGAACTCCTCCAACTCTTCTTGCATGGCTATTATCCAATCTGGATCTTGAAGCGCAACTTGTATGGACTTGGGTTCCTGTAAAGAAACAAAAGCACTACAAGCAAGCATGTTACGAACGTTAGAGCGAGTCTGGGTACCTTTTTCATACTGAGATATGATCGCAGAAACTGGATGTGAGTTCATCTGTTGATAATCGCGCACGGTGACCTCTGTGTTGTCTGGTAGCTTCATCGTTGTAGTTTTGGACAAGCTTTCACTACCACCAGAAAGGCCACTGGGTCTCGCTTGAGAACTTCCAGGTTGCACTTCACCAATACTAGGTCCCGCTTGAGAGCTAGAAGGGGTAGAAGAAGTAACAGAGGGAGTTACCTGACATGGAGAAAGAGGTGAAGAGGGAGCAAGAACATTAATGGATGGTCCACTTTCATGATCTTCATTCTGAGTGTTGTCCTCTTGAGTTTCTTCGTCACTGGGAATGCAAGCTTCTGTGACCAAAGGCTGAGAAGCGCATCTTCCACCATCATCATCGTCACTTTCCATACCTGAAGAAGGGATAGAAGGTTGCGCTTGAGGACTGGGAAGAGAAGCTGGAAGTGGATCATGACTGGAGAATGGATCATCGTTGAATTCTGGAACACTTTCAAGCTCTCCTTCATTGAATTTCACGTGGATGCTATCTTCTTCCCTCTGAGTTCTCAGATTGAGTACTCTATATCCTTGACTTGTAGGTGCATATCCAAGGAAGATAGCCTCGTCATTCCTAGCATCAAATTTACCCAAAAGATCTCTCCCATTGTTATGGACGTAACACTTACAACCAAACACCCTTAGGTGAGAGATATTTGGTGTACGCCCTTTAAGCAGTTCATAGGGAGTTTTATCAAGAATAGGCCTTAAGAAGGCACGATTAGTTATATAATATGCAGTGCTCACAGCTTGAGCCCAATAGTGTGAAGCGACACCACTAGAGAGTAGCATTGTGCGTGCCATCTCTTGAAGTGTCCTATTCTTGCGCTCAACCACACCATTTTGCTCAGGGGTTCTAGGAGTGGAGAAATTATGATCAATACCCCTATCCTCACAAAATGATAGGAACTCACCATTTTTGAATTCAGTTCCATTGTCAGAACGAATTGAACAAATGGGGAGCCCTAGCTTCTTTTCCAGTAAAAGCGCAAGAGCTTGAAACTTTGCAAAGGTTTCGCTCTTGTGCTTCAAGAAAAGAGTCCAGGTATAGCGAGAATAGTCATCAACTATTACAAAAATATAGCGATTACCTCCCTTACTCTGCGTTTGTAGTGGTCCACATAAGTCCATGTGGAGAAGCTCAAGGGGAGCTTTAGTCTGCACTACCTTGATAGAGGGAAAGGAGCTACGAGTCGCTTTAGCCTTTGAGCAGTCTGAGCATGAAGTCATGGATTCTACCTTGATGCGAGGAAGACCACGAACAAGATCTTTGGACTGAAGCTTGTTGAGTAGATGTAGACTTGCGTGTCCCATTCTCTTGTGCCAAAGATTTGTTGTCTCAGTGAGTGTAGCTAGACAAAGGTTGCGCTTAGGAGAGAAGGAGTGGTCGAAGAGGTAGGTGTTATCTATGCGCTTGCCCTTGAGAAGCACCTCTTGTTCAGGGATGACCACTGCACACTCAGTTGTGCTAAACCATACCTTATTACCTCCTTGGTCGCATAGTTGTGCTACACTCAGTAGATTGAACCTAAGGTTCTCTACTACGTTTACATCTCCTATCTGAATAGCGTTGTTGAGATGCGCTCGTCCTTTAGCAATGATCTTACCTTGCTTTTTGTCACCGAAGGAGACGCTGCCTCCTTCCTTAGCTTGGAATGAAAGTAGTAACTGTGGATCACCCGTCATATGGCACGAGCAACCGCTGTCGATATACCACCTACATTTCATCCCAACCTGCAATAATAGAGATCAAGCTTTGATCTCCCATCGAAGCTTGCGCTTCGTGGGAACATTAGACATAGCTATTTCTGAGCTAGTCTTTTGGACTGGCTCATAATAGCTAGGATCGTTCAGATCTAACACAATGTGAGGTCGCGCTGGACGAAGCGCACATCTGTGTCCTGAAGCGCAACCGTGCTCAATTGAGGACTGTTGAATACGTGTGCGCTTGCCTTTATTTTTAGCCATTGGCTTATAAGGCTTACTCTTAAGAACCTTCAAGTCTCTGCACTCACGCTTGTCATGTCCATTTTGACCACAAAAGGTACAGTAATGGTTACCTCTTACATAACCATACTTTCCCTTTCCCGGTCTAAATGGTTCTTTCTTTTGCAAGACGGGAGGCTGAGTTGGGGTAAGCGCTTGTTTCTTATACAGATGATGCGCTTTTCCCCCACGAAACCACTCTTTGGTTTCTGAAGGTTGTTCCTCAAGTACCTTAATCCTGCTCTTTAAATGAGAGTTTTCACTCTTGTAAGCAGTAAGGTCTTGTTCAAGTGATTTGATCTTGGAAGATATTTCACTTGCTTGAGGAGGAATGGAGGAAGAGGAAGATTCCTGGGGGTCATAACCCAATCCAGGTCTAGCTTTAACGAAACCTGTTTGAGAAACAGATTTTGTTTCAACTAACTTTGTAAGAACATCAAGCTTTGATATGATCTGATCAAGCTTAACATCTTTGGTTGAGACAGAGTTACCTTCTAACCCTTTACCATGACAAAGTTCACAAGATTTAGAAGGGAGTGTGTTTTTGTCATGTAAATGTTTAGAAAGCTCAACCAGTTCTTCCTTAGCATTATCTAGTTCAACAAGCCGTGCTCTAGCATCAGTTGCTAGAGACTTATGTTGAACCATAAGCTCTTTTAGAAGGAGGACAAGATTGCGCTTGGGAAGAATATCAAGGTTCAGGTCATTTACCTCAATCTCAGATCCAGAGTCTGAGTCAGATGCGGCGCCAGCCATTAAGCACATGTCAGGTTGCGCTCCATCGTCCGAATCATCATCAGATTCTCCCCAAAGTGTGACGAAGGCTTGCTTGGGGAGCTGTTTAGAGCTGGATCCTGGTTTCACCTTAGGATGAGGGCACGCTTTGGCGAGGTGACCTTTCTCATTGCAGTTGAAACAGGTGAAGTCCCTGAGGTCGCGCTGCTTATATGTAGAGTCGCGCTTTTGTTTGTTGAAAAACTTTTTCACAAGTTTGGTCATCATAGCAACGTCCCTATCATCGTCGTCTTCTCCTTCTTCATCATTTTCAAGTTTTTGAAGAACACGAGACAACTTGAGCGCCATCCCTTTGTTCTCTCGTTCTGATTGTTTTTCCTCGTTGTTCTTGATTTCCTGCACTTTAAATTTCCCTGCAAGCACAGAGATAGGCAAATCCCTAGTTTCCTTGGACTGAAGAAGAATTTGCTTGAGGGTTGTATACTTTGAGTTCACTCCATGAATGAACGCCATAGAATACTCCCAAGCTTTCTTCTCCATTCCAGCAGAAAGCATCTTGTCATACAAGATTTGACACCGGGAATGATAATCAGAGACGAGCTCGCTTTCCCCCATTCGAATAGAGCAAAACTCGCGATTAAGCTCAAAGATACGGTTGTCCTTCATATCATCACTGCCAGAGTGCATGTTTATAATAGCTTTCCACATATCTTGAGCAGTGGGAAGGGACATTACCTTGTCTATATCTTTTCGTGAAAGTGCATTAAGTATGAGCTGTCGCGCTTTAGCATTCTTCTCCATAAGCTGGTACTCTTTTGCTTCCCATTTTGAGTCATCCGCTTCGGAGATCTTCTCATCACCTTTTTCGATAATCTTCCAGCACTGGTAGTCGGTCTGCTGGATGTAATTCTTCGTCATAGTGAGCCACCATTCAAGTTCGCCTTCAACAAGGACATGGGGCTTGGCGAGAGAAATACCGAGGTTGAAGCTGGCCATCGTTCTAGACTTGAGAATCCTTTTTGAACCTGTAAAAGGATTAGTGCAAATAGCTAACCTGTTGCTCTGATACCAATTGTTGGAAATAACACGTTACCAAAGTAGAAAACACGTGTTTTGATCAGCTATTGTTCTCTGTCACTAAGGTTCATTAAGCCTTAGTTGCGCTTAACAAGGATTCAATTGCGCTTTGAATACTTGGCTTGCGCTTAACCTTTGTTGAACTGTTAGTAATGAATTTACTAAAGTCCTTAAGTGCGGAATAGGTTAGACAGACAATAAAGCACGCTTTAAGATGTTAAAGCGCACCTATATTTGCACACACAAGAATTTCAAAAGGTGAGAACCCTAAGTCACTAGCTGACTCGGGATAAAACTCACCACTACACTTGTATTGATTTAAGAAGTGATTACAATCTCTCGCTTCAACACAAGAAGCTCACTCGTAAGCACTCTCTCTACAATACTCTCAGTTCAGCTCTTGAAGAACAAAGGCACTCTCAACACTCTCTGATTACAAACGAAATATCTCTTAAGCTCTCTCTAGCTTCCTATATTCTCAACGTTTGCAACCCCTGAAATGAATGAAATAGTACTCTATTTATACACAAGTCCTAAGCTAACCCTATAGCTTAACCGTGTAACAAACTGAGACTATATAAAATGCCACCTCATCAATCCGTGTGCCTTGATCACTTCACCAGAATTAATCAACGGCTTGGAGTGATTTGGTTTTGTTCTCCATGTGTTGATCCACGCCACATAAGCAATCCGTGTGCTTTAAGCTCTAACAAACTCTTGCCACGCTGGCGATCCCTGGAGTAGCGTCCCAAAGAGTGTGAAGTTCTTCTCGCACCTTCCTGTGCACGCAACTTGCACTCTCCCGCTTTACCAGCCTTCGAAGCGTCTAGATTTGTTCTCCTGTGCTCTGGCACACCCTAAGCTTCAGTGGAACCTCGTGATCAACTTTCTTCAACTACATTCAAGCGCATCCCTATGCCCTCGAAGCTCGATCACTCTTACTTCTTGGTCTTGAATGGAATTATTAAACACCGTTTGCGAAACTTACTTTCTCCGCTTGGTGTTAAGCGCGACTGTGACCAGTCAAGCGCATCTCTAAGTGACTTAAGCGCATCCTTACAAATATGGCAATGACCTGGAAGGCTTAAAAACACTAAGAGATTAAACATATTAGTTTGTTATCATCAAAACAAAGAGAAATAGATTAAGCTTTAACAAGATGATTAAAGCTCAACTAACAGAGAGTTATTTATAATTAAAACTAGCTCTAGTGTGTAATTTCTCTTGATTAATATAATCCTAGTGGTGAATTTTATCCCAAGCTTATTAGAAGATTAAGGTTCTCATCTTGGTAAATCCTTTCATTGAGTTGAACTTCTAAACTCATATTTTTAAGTTCAACATTGTAGCTAATCTCCCCTTCCGCAACTCCAACGCACTATCTTACTAGCTTGTTGTGTTTAACTTGGATAGTAGACTAGCTTAACTGTGTTTTTATCATATACAACTTTCAAACACTTATCCTAGTTGATCAAAAGACTAACTCGTCTATCCGATCCTACTCGATCCTACAGATGTAGATAGATATTTTAGATTTACTATTTTTACTTAATTTGGTTCTACTAAAATCTAGGGTTCATAAACTCTTATTCTTTGTTCATGATTGAGGACTCGTTGTTGATTTTTTACTAATGGTTATGCATTTCATGTGTTATAGATGTATGTTCATGATTAAGAGGTTATGTTCATGGTTTTTATATAAAGTTGTGGATAGATATTTCACATTTTTCACTTGAATTTGATTTCATTATACTAAAAGCTAGGGTTCATAAACACTTATTCTTTGTTCATGATTAAGGACTCATTGTGCATTGTTTTACTAATGGTTATGCATTCAATTATTTTGTTGTTGTTGAAGGAGGTAGTCACAACACTTGGCACATGCATATGCTTTTATCACTCCTAACTAAAATATGTAAATAAAGTCAATACAAGAGAGAAAGGGAATAAGCAATGTAAGCGAAAGTCGGCAAACCAAAGAAGAAAGCCAACACTGTGAGTTCGAAGTGTGAGAATGATTTGAAGATTAGGAACTTGTTAGGAAGGAATTATGTACAAGAAATGAGAATTTGATATATGTGCAAAAAGAGTGGTAAATATTATAGATTTATAATTTATGAATAAATTGAACATGTATTTTGTGTTTTCCGCTAGTCTTGTAGACTTTTACTAGCTTAAGAATAATTTAAGTATGAAATTACATCGGTAGGCTCATTTTTAAAATTCTTCGAGTATTCAACTTCATAAGAATATCACCTTCATGTTTTATCTTGTAAGGTTCAACTATACGATACTAATATTCATAAATAATAACAAAATAAATAAGCAAGAAGAAAAATAAACACAACCACGATATCATCTTTATATATCATGTTCATATTAGAACCTATATGGTTATTTCTTTAAAGCAACGTTTAAAGTAATGAACTATATAAAAATATGTATGATCCTGATAGGAGCTTATTATATGGTGTTAACTAGCGACTATTAGCTTAGGATTAGTGGTGTTTAGGTGCTTATTGAGTGGTATTTCCGGAATCCGGTATGGTACTCATTTATGAATTGGCGGGATGCTCATAAGCGATATTTTTTGGTTTTATTACGGAGATCCCGTTTGTAATCACTTTTAGTGCATTTGGGACGGAGCTAGAGAGAAGGATACCACACCTACACCCATGGAGAAGCCGAGAGGAAAAGCCGAGCTGCCTCGAAGCTTATAGAAGACCGGCGACGAGTTCGAGAGAAGGCGTCACGACCGAGAGAAAGTGTCATGGCCGAGATCCAGCCTAAGAGAAGAAGTCACGACCGAGACTATATGTCGCGATCGAGACTTAGCCTCAGTAGACATGTCTTGACCGAGACCATCCTGTCGCGATCATGACTTTTGCCGACCCCGAGAACTGGATCCAGATCGCGATCGTGACCCACATGTCTTAATCGCACGGAGACGGACTAACCTAAATTGCAGATTTTATCCGAGATTCTGATTTGTTTTTTCCTATTTTATTAGTTATTTTGATTATTTTATTTCCCTTTCACTAGATACTATATAAACCTTTAGAAATTAGGTTAGATGAGACCTTTGATTCTTTTTACAACTTCATCCTTAGAAATTCAGCAGCCAAGAAGAAAGCTTCCACCTTTGTTCCACTTTCATCATCCTCCCTGGTTAGTTTCATCCATAATTATGTATTGCTTTCAATTGGCTATGTCTGGCTAAGATCCTCTTAGTTCACTCTTAGGTTGAAGCCATTATTCTAGGAAATGTTTATGAGAATTCTTATGTTATTGTTCTAAGTTTAGTTCAGGATTGTTTTATGATCTCTTGTGCTTTATTGTCTATTGATTGATCTTGATTTTATCTAGGTGTACAACTAGGTTGATTATCATTCATTCATATTGCTAGGCTTGATAATTCAATTTGAAAAGTCTTGTCTTTTAGGTAGTAATCAGAATTTGCATAGACTATTTGCGAGTGCTTATTTTGTAGAGATTATAAACCTGTGTCGAGTATCGGTGATTTGCCAATGGTATTGCATAGATAGGCCTACTTATCTTTGATCTTTATGCTGTTGCGCTTTTGAACCTTAGGATTTCTTTGGTTATTGCTTAAAACAAGGGTTTCTAGGACTATTTGGACTAGTTGCTATTTACGAACAAAGAGTAGGACAACCGGATTAGATAATTAAGAATATAGGATTAATAGAATTCGATGATCAACTTTCCATAAGAATAATGCGCTGATACTAAAGGAGTGAGCTTTCCATCATAATTGTTTACAAACTCAACATTTCTTGCTTTATTATCGTTAGTTTAGAATTACAATAAAACCTCCCCTAGTTACTACTAGGTAACACAATAGAAATAGGCTATCGTTGTGGCTCTCTTGGGATTCGACTCCGACTTACCACCTTACTAGTGGAATTGTTTAGTTGGATATTTTTGATAGGAACAACGATTGTTTTACACCTGTCAAATTTTGGCGCCGTTGCCGGGGAGCCAATTGTGATAGTTTGTTTCTTTTTGCCGGGGAGCCAAATTTTGACTACGTAGAAAGATTTGCAAGGTTATGTGCTAGATGCCCATTCCATGGGTTTGAGGAGAAAGATTTGGTGACCCACCTTTACAATGGGTTACTTGGTAATGAAAGGAGGTTAGTAGACGTTGCGTGTAATGGGAGTGTGCTGAATTTGACTCCCGCCGAAGCTAGAGCCCGACTAAATGAGATTGCTGAGGGAACGAGAAGTTTTGGAAGGACGTACACGAGGAAAGGATTAAACGCTGTGGATTCCGGAGAGCCCGGATGGAAGAGTGAGATAGCTAAATTAAAAAGTATGATCAAGAACATTGCCATCGGAAATCAGAAACCTGCGAGACTGTGTGGTATTTGTGCGGACGAGAGCCATCCTACCGATATGTGCCCACAACTCCAGGACCAAACCATCGCTGAAGTACATGCTGTAGGAGGTTTCGGACCTCTTAAACCTCGATTTGAGAACAACAACAACTACAATCAGCGAGAGAATAACAACTACAATCTGAGAGGTAACAATCATCCTGGTTTTAGATGGGCCGACGCGGCTGGGGTGCAGAATAGACAATATCCATACAACAACCAGTACCGCGCCCCATATCAACCGAAATCCGACGAACCATCTATGAAGGAAATGCTCGAGTCCTTGACCAAACACTTCACCGCCCATGTTCAAACAACCGAGTCCATCATACGCAGTCTAGAGAAACAGGCCGTAGAAATAGCTGAGGCGGTAAACAACTTACAACAGCAGAATTCGGGAAAGCTGCCATCGCAGACTGTCGCAGCTCCGAGGGAGAACGTAAGTGTCATCATGATACGAGGTGGACAGTCACTTGATGAAAAGGTAGAGGAAGAGGTGTTGAAAACGGTTCTTGAGCTGATATCTCGATCGAGACAAGAAGGTCACGACCGAGACTTGTCCCCAGTAGAGATGTCGCGATCGAGACATGCATGTCTCGACCGAGATGACGGTACCCGAATTTCCTAAAATTTGATTGACAAGAATCATGATCGCGACACACCATCTCGACCGTGATTTAGCTCCAGTTCATCCAATCTCGACCGCGACCATACATCTCGACCGCTACCAACTGCCGATGTCCGCGACTAGAAGGAGATTTTCAAAATGCTTGGTAAGTGTAAAGTGAATATCCATCTGCTCAAATTCGTCAAGAATGTCCCTCGCTATGCTAAACATTTGAAAGAACTCTGCACTAAGAAGAGAAGTGAGAAGCTACAAGGAAGGCGGAAAGTTCAGGTTAGCGAAAGAGTTTCGGCGGCCATCCAACGGAAGATAGCTGCCAAGCGCTCAGACCCAGGGATGGTGAGTATCCCATGCACTATAGGGAAAACAAAAATCGATAAGACCATGCTAGATCTAGGAGCATCTATTAATGTTTTACCTTACTCATTGTATAAATCATTAGAATTAGGATCTATGAGTAGGACAGGGATCGTGCTTCAGTTAACTGACGGCTCTACGATTTACCCGAAAGGGTTAGTCAAAGATGTGTTGGTTATGGTAGAGGACCTTATGTGCCCTGCAGACTTTTATGTACTAGATGATGTTCATGATACGTAGGCTATACCTGTCCTACTAGGTAGACCCTTTATGAGGACAGCTAAAACAAAATTAGACCTAGATACCGGGGCGCTTACGCTCGAGTTGGACGGGAATTTTGTCAATTTTAATATGTATGAGACTATGACAAAATCCTTGGATGATAGCTCGGTATTCTGTATTACGGATGTTATCGAACCTTCCAAACTAGGTTCGCATGTTGTTTTGGGTAGTAGCCCCACCTCACTAACCACACAGGGAAAGAAACCTGCTAAAGCTGTTGTGCAGGGTATGAAAAAGGCGAAAACAAAGCCCAAGGGTAAGTCTAAGTGTGGGGAGAGTAAGGAGAAAAAGAAGCCCAAGCAAAAATGGGTGGTCAAGGAAGAGAATGGTCTAAGGTTCAAACCTTTCCATCTGTGGTTCAAGAAGATGCTGTTAGATGATGCGATCCGGAAGGGATCGAAAAACAATGATTAAGTCATACTACGTCGTGCCGCGACGTTAACTAAGGCACTGATCGGGAGGCAACCCGAGGGAGTATACTAACGTTTTCTCCCATTATCTTGTTTTTATTTCGTTTATTTTCTAGGAAGAACCGTGGAGATAGCAGGTAGAAAGCCATTGGAGTAATCGAACCACCATAAATCACCCGAACTCAACAGTGTCGCGATCGCGACCAAGGCGTCACGACCAAGATTTCGTCCCAGTAAAGATGTCGCGATCGCGACCCAGATATTACGACCGAGATACGGTCTGACTGAGAGCTCAATTCGGACGACGACGAGGAGTGATTGGGGTACCCTCTCCTTCTTCCCTTTTTATGATGTCCTCTTTTGCTGCATTGAGGATAATGCGCTATTCAAGTGTAGGGAGAGGAGTTGACGTACCGAGGAGTTTTATGATGCTGTTTTTGGATTTCTCTTGCTATTCCGCTTACTTTCTTTAGGTTTTTAGAGTCTCTGCTGAACTATTTTAGTTGTTTTTCGATCGAGTCTGTACCGGATTTATATTGCTTCAACTTTTGCATCGTTTTATTTTAAAGAAAAAATCACAAAAACCCAAGGAGAGTAAAAAATGGATGGATCAAAAAGAGGGGCTCTAACAAAAATAAAAGAGAAAATTGCCAAATCCACCCCTTATATCTCCAATACTGCCCAAAGCCACCCCTTATATTAAAGTTTGCCCCAAGCCACCCAAATTTCAATTTTTTCTTGCAACCCCTATTCTGTTCAGTGGATTATCTTGGAGCAAGGGTTAATATTTGTTCTATTCTATTGGTAATAATGGAACAATTATGTTTGTAGTAACAAAAAGAACCAGATCTATTTTATACCCAATAAGTACCAATACGCAATGGGGGTTGATACCTTTTTCTATGAGCAAATGCCGCCATATTTGTTCATCATTGGACGACTCTAGTCGTAAGAATTTTCCTTTAGTTATTCTATCGGCTTTTATGATGGGTCATATGGGCTTTCCCCGTTCTCTTCCCCGATCGAGATATCCTCCTCTTCGCCCAATAAAGATTGATTGAATCATAAAAAATTTGGAGCGCGAAGTCCAACTAGATCCATTTGTAGGGGGATTCAGACTAATAGGATCAATTAGAATACTTTATGGTTGGCTTGGTTTGGTTTAACCAAAAAAATGGCATGAAGTATCCAGGCTCCGTTTAAACAAATCCCAATTGGTAATATATCGATAATTACTGTTTTTATGAAAAATTCTTCCAAAATTATAAATGGAAGGTAAAGGACTCATCTGAACTTTAATCACTCGAATAAACTAGATGAACTCAATATGTCCAATATCCAATTTTTTGGCAAAGGCATGCAAAAAAATCTTAGAAAAAAAATAAATCAACCACCCCACCCTCATTTCCTTCTTATTTTTCATTAAATCCAGATTTTAGATTTTATTATATATTAATTAAATAATTTCTTTCCAAATTTGCCCGTTTCTTCCCCTTCTTCCCCTCTTGGATCTTCTTAACTCGAATGAACCATTTCTGCCCAAAAAATCAACTATCGAAAACCAACCACCTTAAATTGATGATTTGCATTGATATTTTCTACTCAGAAACTATACGAACACCCTGCAAATCAACAATCGAACACACTGCAAATCGGAACACCCTGCAAATCAACAATTGAAAACCATTTCTACCCAGAAAATCAACTATCAAAAACCATTTCTGCCCAGAAAATCAACAATCGAAAACCATTTCGGCCCAGAAAATCAACAATCCAAAACCATTTCTACCCAAAAAATCAACAATCGAACACACTGCAAATCGGAACAAACCTGCAAATATACGAACACAAGAACGAAAATCAGAACGAAAATCGGGAGAAGAACAAAAATCAGAAGAACGAAAACGAGAAGAAACTCTAAGAATAAAAATCAGAACGAAAATCAGAAGAACCCCTAATTCGAAGGAACGAAGAGGCGATTGGAGACGAAGCTGGGGGCGAAGACGATTGGAGGCGAATAAAATCGGAAGACACCCTAATTCGAAGGAATGAAGAGGCGATTGGAGATGACTGGAACCATCGGAGACGATGCTGGGTGGCGAAGACGATTGGAGGAGCAGACGAAGTACACGCCGTCGAATTCCTATTTCCTCTTCATCGTTTCTGCCTTTCTTCAATGGTGAAGGCCCAGATTCGAGTTCTCTTGTTTGTTCTTCGTTTCTGCCTTTCTCGACCTCTTCTCCACTTCATGTTCTTCGTTTCTCCACTTCCTGTTCCGAAATTAGGGCTATCGAAATCCAGATCTTTCCAAGTCAACCATAGACAATAACGAAGAAGGAGGATGAACGAGAAAAAATTATATTGAACCCAATTTCCACGTTTTTAAAATTATATTGTATTTTATTAAAATCATTAAGGGTATAAAAGTAATTTCCATATTTTTAATGAAAAATAAGAAGGAAATGAGGATGGGGTGGTTGATTGCAAGAAAAAATTGAAATTTGGGTGGCTTGGGGCAAACTTTATTATAAGGGGTGACTTTGGGCAATATTGGAGATATAAGGGGTGGCTTTGGGCAATTTTCTCAAAATAAAAGTCAGAAAAAAAATAAAAAAAAATAAAAAGAATAAAAACCAGGCAAGTAAGAATTGAATAAAAAGGAAAAGGTGGGTGCCTGAAAATAAAAATAAAAAGAAAAGAAACAGTTCTACCACTTAGAATTTTGGTGAAAACCCGAAAGGGTGCCTGGATTACATCGTTTGTGATTGATTCTATTGATTGCAAATTTATTGGCGTCGGTTGAAGGATGTCTCGGGGTTTAGGATTCACCAAGGAGGGATAAGGAGTTAGTTTTAGCCTATTATTCCTTTGTTATTGAGCTTATTATTATCCATACTTTGCATGCTCGCCATTTCACTAGTTTTTTCAGATTTTTGCTACACGTTATTGGCGGTTGTATTAGATTCTAGGATTAGATTTCTATTTCTTGGAGTTTGATGCACATTGTCGTGGTTGTGCTATGCAGATTTTTTTTGAATTAGGATTGGTGGTTGTGATGTATGGATTGTTATTATTATCTAGTGGTTTAGGACATTACTTGAAGAGGAGGAATAAGAAGTGCATAAGCGAGTGGGAGACTCGATTTTATCTTCATTATGATATATTTATGTACCCTTACCCTTAGAGGAGATTAGGATTCCACTTGTGCTTTAAACGCACACCACTTGGTTCGATTTTACTATTGTTATGGAGTGGTGACATATGAAGTGAGAAATAAGGAGGGTTTTGAGTAGGACATCTCGGAGACATAAAAAGATATATCGGAGTTAGGTTAGTGCTCGATACACTTGGAGTTTGAAGTATAGTCGCTAGCAAGCTTTCTCTACACTTACTAGTAGACCTTTGTGCTTTTAGGAGGTGTGAGTCTTATTGTGCTTACTCGAGGACGAGCAAGGTTTAAGTGTGGGGAGGTTTGATAGGAGCTTATTATATGGTGTTAACTAGCAACTATTAGCTTAGGATTAGTGGTGTTTAGGTACTTATTGAGTGGTATTTCCGGAATCCGGTATGGTGGTCATTTATGGATTTGCGGGATGTTCATAAGCGGTATTTTGTGGTTTTATTACGGAGATCCCGTTTGTACTCACTTTTAGTGCATTTGGGACGGAGCTAGAGAGAAGGATACCACACCTACACCCATGGAGAAGCCGAGAGGCGAAGCCGAGCTGCCTCGGAGCTTATAGAAGACCGAAGACCAGTTCGAGAGAAGGCGTCACGACCGAGAGAAGGTGTCGCGACCGAGATCCAGCCTCAGAAGAAGTCACGACCGAGACTATATGTCGTGATCGAGACTTAGCCTCAGTAGACATGTCTCGACCGAGACCATCCTGTCGCGATCGCGGCTTTTGCTGACCCTGAGAACTGGATCCAGATTGCGATCGCAACCCACATGTCTCGATCGCGACACGGAGACGGACCGACCCAAATTGCAGATTTTATCCGAGATTCTGATTTGTTTTTTCCTATTTTATTAGTTATTTTGATTATTTTATTTCCCTTTGACTAGATACTATATAAACCTTTAGAAATTAGGTTAGATGAGACCTTTGATTCTTTTTTCAACTTCATCCTTAGAAATTCAGCAGCCAAGAAGAAAGCTTCCATCTTTGTTCCACTTTCATCATCCTTCCTGGTTAGTTTCATCCATAATTATGTATTGCTTTCAATTGGCTATGTCTGGCTAAGATCCTTTTAGTTCACTCTTAGGTTGAAGCCATTATTCTAGGAAATGTTTGTGAGAATTCTTATGTTATTGTTCTAAGTTTAATTCAGGATTGTTTTATGATCTCTTGTGCTTTATTGTCTATTGATTGATTTTGATTTTATCTAGGTGTACAACTAGGTTGATTATTATTCATTCATATTGCTAGGCTTGATAATTCGGTTTGAAAAGTCTTCTCTTTTAGGTAGCAATCAGAATTTGCATAGACTATTTGCGAGTACTTATTTTGTAGAGATTATAAACCTGTGTCGAGTATCGCTGATTTGCCAATGGTATTGCATAGGCCTACTTATCTTTGATCTTTATGCTGTTGCGCTTTTGAACCTTAGGATTTCTTTGGTTATTGCTTACAACAAGGGTTTCTAGGACTATTTGGACTAGTTGCTATTTACGAACAAAGAGTAGGACAACCGGATTAGATAATTAAGAATATAGGATTAATATAATTCGATGATCAACTTTCCATAAGAATAATGCGCTGATACTAAAGGAGTGAGCTTTCCATCATAATTGTTTACAAACTCAACATTTCTTGCTTTATTATAGTTAGTTTAGAATTACAATCAACCCCCCCCCTAGTTACTACTAGGTAACACAATAGAAATAGGCTATCGTTGTGGCTCTCTTGGGATTCGACTCCGACTTACCACTTTACTAGTGGAATTGTTTAGTTGGATATCTTTGATAGGAACAACGACCGTTTTACGCCTGTCAGATCCTCACATAACAATTACAATACATAACAATAATCTCATCACACGTATGATCGTTGGAAAATTGAATATCATAATCTTCGAATAATCGACAAACTCAAACTCATCGGCGATGTCGACATATATGGCCACATCGTTGATGATCTTGATAGAGACGATGTTCAATAATTGTACGACGACTTTGGACAAGGATGACATGTATTTAGTAAATAGAATCAGGACCTCTTCTAAGCATTTCAATCGAACACTTTGTGTGCAACATTCAACTCATTCACCATTATCAGATCTAGATGGAAAAAACACATACTATCAAAATCAATTATGAAAATTGAATCTCATAATCATCATCACTGTCAAATCAATTGTGGTAGTCTATCAACACTCTCATTAGCATTAATTAAACAAATCAATTCTTGTAATTGTGTAATGTTCATAAGTCGCGGAACAATGTTCATAATTTGCATGCTAGTGTTCGCAAACTGAAACGGATTGTTCATAAACTTATACGAATACAACAACAAGATAATAGGAAAAAAACGTTCAACAAAAGACACAGAATGTTCACAAAACATTACCAACGGATCCAAATCAGCTAAATACAACTTTGACAATTTCTATTGAGGAGAAACAACAAAAACAAGGAATTCAAGAGATATGCATCAATTAAACTAAAAACGCCACAAAAAAAACAAGCAAAATTGGATAGAATATATCCATGAGATTGATAAAGTACAAGTAAACTCCAATTTGCACAAGACACCGACGATTATGGAAGATATTGAAACAAAAATTGAAGATTCGAATAAGAGAACTATTATCAACAGTAGAAAAACGAAATTGGAGATAGAAGAAGGAGATGCATGGCTTCAGGAGGAGAAAGATAGACCCGGCAAAACTAGTCCGAAATTCGAAATCCGATCCGACGTAGTCCGATCCGAATCTGAAATTTGATCCGGAAAATTGCGGTTGAACAATCCGAACACAATCTGAAATCCGATCCCAACCGAGTCTGCTCCGAAGTATGTACAATCCGAAAAAAACCGAATCCGAACATAATCTGAAATGCATGCTGATCCGAACTAATCCGATCCGAACATAACCCGAAATGCATTTTGACCCGATTAAATCCGATCCGAAATAAATTTGATCCGGAAATCATCCGATCCAAAGTAATTCGAAGTAAAGTTGATCCAAAATTAATTTGAATAAAATGATGAAATTGTCATGAACATTTGTTCAAAACAATACTAAAATAGATAAATGAGTAGTATTACACATACACTTCGTTCTGATGTCGTAATAAAATAGAGAAAAAACATTGATCTAAATTAGTTCATTCCAAGCATCACCACATAGACGCTTCGTCGCTCCCCTCCACTGAAAAAGGCAAAACCATAAAGGCTAAGATGATTAGCAAATCCGACAGCTATCCAAGAAGATCTGTAGAAAGCGTTAATTGTAATTAGTACATGTATACATTATGAGGACTAGAAAAAAGAAAGCTAATACTATAAGCACATGAGTACATGACCAATCGAATTGCATAAACAAGGTAGATAGCAAATCCACATTGCAAAAATCATGATTTAGCATTTATATAGTTAGCAAAAATGTTGAATTTATTATGAATTTATTATAAAAAACTAATTACAATTCTATCAAATTATGCAATAAAACTATGAATTTATTATAAAAAAATTATGATTTAGAATTTATATAGTTAGCAAAAATGTTGATTTGTAAAGAATAATCATTAAAAAAAGTTCCGATTAATCCCCACCTAGGGCCTAGGCGCTGCCGCGCCTAGGCGGCTATGCCCTTACCTCCCGCCTAGATTCCGCATTTCCGCCTACCGTTTTTTAGAACACTATAAATTCCCTTGTCATCAGAAATGTCTCGATCCGAATTGATGCGAACTACTTTTTCTTGAACAGAACCGAATCCGAAATGTCTCGATCCGAATCTGAATTAATCCGAACTACTTTATCCAAACCGAACCGAATCAGAAATGTCTCGATCCGAATCCGAATCGACCCGAACTACTTTTATCCGAACTAAACCGAATCCGAATATGAAACGACTCAATCCGAATGGTCTCTGTCCGAACCGAATCCGAACTAGACAAACCCGAACTATATCCGATCCGATCCGGTCCGATCCGACAACAATCCGAATTGAAAAATGATCCGAACAAATCCGATCCGAATGATCCGATCCGAATGATCCGATTGCCAGGTCTAGAGAAGAGATAGGATAGTGAAAATGGAATTGGGTTTGGAAAGGAAGACTTAGTTTTAGTCTGAAATACAACTATATCCTTAGATAAGTGGAATCATTAAAACGTGCATCTGAATCATTGATCAAGTTTGATCCAATAAATAAGACTTGTTTACATATTATAGGATAAGAATGTTTCGTAACAAATTACTTGCACATCTTGACAATATCATCTTATAATATATTTTGATCACTTAAGAGATTACTTGCTATGAAATTCTACACTTAATCTCTCCACATATCAAAGCCGTCGTCTGAATCTTCCTTATTAGAAAGATGGCAGCCGTCTAAATGTTCTATGGGGATAGAATCTTGAACTAGAGCATCAAACAATGTTGGATCTGTGAACATTACCATAGCAGCCTCTTCATTTGAAGAAATTTCCCAGTTTGGTTCCTGCATTCATTCATATATGCTAAAGTAAGTTCAAATGTAAAAGAAATTATCTAATAAATGAAATTGATGTTTGATAGGTTACCAGGAGAAGATGGTATAGTCCAATGATGACTATATTGATATCCAAAACAGGCACCCAATCCTCTCGAAGAATGTTAAGGTTAACATTTCCTTGATAGTCAATGTTAGGATGGAAAATCTGCAAAAGTTAATTTAAGACTGTCAAATACATGAAATTGTGTTGGGATGAGCTGAGAAGAAGATTATGGAAGATTACCTGTGTCTTACACTTGACCTTTGGTGGTATATGTGGATAGCGGGAAGGAATATCTATGGAAAAGACGAATTTCCCATTCCTAATATAACAGCAAACATATAAAAAAGTGCAACCATGTTTTGTCTACAGAAGTTAGATATATACACACCTGTAATAGCCTTCATCAGGACGAATTGTGACCTCTAGCATCATTGGATCATCAATTCCGTTTGGATATGTAATTGTGCAAGTAACCGGGATATCCAGTTTGTTGATATCTAAAAAAAAATCAAAGCAAAAGACTGAATTCAGTGGAAATCGACAATTTTTCGGTTTTGATTATCAATTCCATAACCTCCAGAGTTGTCGAACAAGAAAAATTGATGAAGCAGATCAAAAAATTGGATCAATTTTGACTAGAAATGTAATTTAATAGTTTAATTACCTGACCTAACACGCAGCTTTGCTGAAGTCGTTCCATCAACGACTGGGAGCTGACTCCGTTCATCAGTAACCGAGAGTTTAATCGATCCGCCGGCAACTGGAGGTTCAATCGATTCATCAGCAAGCAAGGTTTGAGTCGATTCATCAGCAACTGAGGGTCTCATACTCATCTTCCAGATCGCAACAAGCGGGAAAGCCACTACGATCGGAAACGTAATTTCACAACAGCGAGCTTGATCGGCGACAGTTAGCTCAGATTTCGCAGCTCCGGTTCCACTTTCAATTAGACAGAGCGCGTCCGGAAACTAGATATAGGGAGAATTCGAAGGTCGTCGTTAGTCAAAAAAGTCTGTTTCGAAGAAGAAAGTAAATGCGGTGTTTCAATTAACTTTCGCTGTTTGATAAAATCAGGATTTCTAGAAACGATGGTGACTTTTGGAGGGAAACGCACTTAGGAAACAGCGAGCTGTAGGGTAAAAAAACGCCGTTGCCGGGGATCGAACCCGGGTCACCCGCGTGACAGGCGGGAATACTTACCACTATACTACAACGACTTTGATGTTCAATTGGACATCTTAACTATATGAAACTTCGTGAACATTTTTTCATTTTTAAAAGTTGCAGCTTAATATGAGAACTGATTAGTTATATATACCCTTCAAAACTTTTTACAATAGGAATAAGAGGAGAGGATCATATGCGTACAACCCTTTTCGTGCGTACGTGTGTACGGTGAATCTCTTTGTATAATTTAATGAACCTCCATGTCTTATGTTTTGAACCACATATTTTACTATGAACCTGAAATTTAATGAACCTCCGTGTCTTATTTTTTGAACCGCCTAAAATTTCAGAAATGAAGGTTCATAGTAAATATGTGGTTCAAAACATAAGACATGGAGGTTCATTAAATTATACAGAGGGGTTCACCGTACGCACGTACGCACGAAATGGACTGTACGCACGAGAACCTCCCTCTAGAAGTATGTCCATTAAAATTTACAATTAGGTGATATATCTTTCAAATTATAAAAAATATATATGTAATGATATTGTTATGTGATCAATTTGATGTTATTAGAGACGTGAAAAAATTACCCGACCCGAGGACCTTATTCTTCGATAAAATCTTGATCTTAAACCAAATCGGGAGTCACTTGGATAAACGGAATTTATTCAGGCCAATAAATATTCTAGGTCGGTAAAATATTTTCGGATTGATTTTGTGGGGTCGTATTGGATTTGCGTCGAAACAGTTTCATTTCTTCTCTTTTTACTTTCCAAAAATACGAAAATTTAAGAAAGTTTATAAATAAAGTACATATTAAAATATTTCGTAATACTGATACAACATATGCGAAATTAAATTTTTTTAGTCCTCCGTGTTTGGTCATTTGGTTATCACATCAATAGAGTCTAAGCTACTTGTTGTGATAAATTTACAAGTCGAGTTAAGAATTTGGGTTGCATCAACCTATTTTCAAGTAAGAACATAACCTATAATCTATTTTCAAGTTTTGATAATATATAACCCATTTTTAATAAACATATAACCTATTTTCAATAAGAATTAAGTAAAAATATGTTGGGCATTAACTAGCTATGGACTTTTAGGCCCATTTTTTTTCCTTATTTGCTTATAAAAAGAAAAGATGTAGGTTTTTTCATGGAGAAAAAAGAAGAAGAAGAGGATGAAGTCCTTGTGTCTTTTGTTGATGATTTCTCTAGGCATGTTTGGGTGTATGCAATGAAACACGAGGATGAAGTCCTAGATATCTTATTGAAGTGGAAGAAGCTTGTTGAGGCACGAACTGGTAGAAAGATCAAGGTGCTGTGCTCAGATAATGGTACAGAGTTCAAGAATGATCCCTTCTTGCAGGTTTGCCAGAGAGAGGGCATTCATCGCCACTTTACAGTCAGAGAAACACCACAACAGAATGGGGTGGCAGAGCGCATGAACAGAACCTTATTAGGATGGTTAGGTGTATGCTGTCTAAAGCTGGGTTAGGCAAAGTGTTATTGTCTGAGGCAATCACATATGCATGTCACCTTATTAACAAACTGCCTTCAACAACTATTGAGGGCAAGAGTCCTTTAGAGGTTTGGTCAAGGAATCCTATTGGTTTTAGATTATGATACTCTGCGGGTTTTTGGGTGTCCATCTTACTATCATGTCAAGGAAGGTAAGTTGGATCCTCGAGCGAAAAAGTCTATATTCATGGGCTTACAGAGTGGTGTGAAAGGCTACAAAATGTGGGATCCTGAGGCAAGAAAGATTATCCTGAGCAGAGATGTGACATTTGATGAGGCTTCTATGTTGAAGCAAGTCAGTTCTCAGCATGAAGAGATCAAGGACAAGGGGAGTTCTGAGTGGGTGGAGATTGAGAGTACTCCACAGATTTCAGATAGTCATGCATCTAAACATACAAATCAGGGCATTGCAGATCAGCAGGTAGTACAGATTCTAATGAACATGACAACTGAGGAGGCTACTGATGATACAGCACATGTGATCCTATTGATGAGGGTCCAATTGCAACTAGGTTACCTAAGAGGAATGCAGGTATGCCTAAGAGGATTACTGATGATATGGTCGCCTATGCACTACCAATTGTTGAGGAAGATATACCTTCTACTTAGAATGAAGCAATGCATAGTTGTGAGTGTAATAAATGGAAGGTTGCTATGGATGAAGAGATGTATTCTCTTTATAAGAATGACACTTGGAAACTTCAAGAGTTGCCTAAGGGAAATAAATCAATTGGGTGCAAATGGGTATACACTAAGAAGGAAGGTTCACAAGGTGAAAAAGGTTTGCTTCAAGGCAAGATTGGTAGCTCAAGATTACGCTCAAAAGGAGGGGGTTGATTATAATGAGATTTTCTCTCCGGTAGTCAAGCACACATCCACTCACATTCTTTTGGCTTTGGTAGCTCAGTTTGATCTTGAGTTGGCACAACTTGATGTCAAAACTGCCTTTTTACATGGTGAACTTGATGAGAAAATCTATATGGCTCACAGTGGCAAGAAGGTGTGTAAACTGAAGAAATCATTGTATGGGTTGAAACAGTCTGCAAGACAATGGTTCAAGCGGTTCACTCAATTTATGCTTGGTCAGGGTTACACAAGAAGTTCATACGATCCATGTGTTTATTTTCGCAAGGTACGTGATGGTTCTCTCATCTATCTACTTTTGTATGTTGATGATATGCTCATTGCTTCTAAAAGTATGAGGGAGATAGACAACTTGAAGAAGATGATGTCTATGGAATTTGAGACGAAAGACCTTGGTGAGGCAACAAAAATACCAGGTATGGAAATTGCTAGAGATCAAAAGAGTGGAAGAGTATGGCTATCTCAGAAAGCAAATCTGCAGAAAGTATTACAGAAGTTCAGTCAATTCAACATTGATGAAACTGTGAGTATACCTCATCGAAGGAGTTTAAGTTGGATGCTACTATGTCTCCTAATACTGATAAGGAGCCTAGGGAGATGTCAGCTTATCCTTATGCTAGTGCAGTTGGTAGCTTGATGCATTCTATGGTGTGTACAAGACTGATATTTCATATGCAGTGATCACTGTGAGAAGGTAGATGCATGATCCCTGGTCAGAGGTACTGGGAAGCTGCCAGATGGGTTCTTCATTATATTCAGGAAAGTGATGAGGTTGGTTTGTTATTTCAGAGAGAAAATGATTTGAGTCGGTTGTGTACTGGATTTGTAGATTCAGATTATGATGGTCAGAAGGAGACACGTAGGTCTACTACAGGTTATGTGTTTATCTTAACAGGAGGACCTATTAGTTGGAGGTCTACACTTCAATCCACTGTGGCTTTGTCTACGACGGAAGCAGAATACATGGCTGTAACAGAGGCTTTCAAGGAGGCCATATGGTTGAGAGGTATGCTACAAATCTGGGAGTTGTGCAGGATAATCTCAATGTTTACTGCGATAATCAGAGTGTTATAAACCTTGCCAAGAATTCAGTGTATTATGCTCGTACAAATCACATTGATGTGCGTCATCACTTTGTTAGAGATATTATTAAAGAGGGTGAAATCTTATTGATGAAGATTTACACAAGTCAGAATCCGGCTGACATGTTTACTAAGGTGGTTTATAGGTCCAAGTTTCATCATTATTTGAACTTGGTTCATATTCTTCCTTTGTGTTGATCGAGAGATCAAAGAACTACGATGGCTTGATCCCTTGGAGAAACGGTACGTAGGTAGCCACGGTAGGTGGTGCAGTCAAGGTGGTCCTTTGGGACATGTGTTAGAGCCGATGTTGTTGCTCGTTTGGTTCGGCTCAAATTTGTTGATTCTTCGCCGAGGTGGAGAATTGTTGGGCTTTAACTAGCTATGGCCTTTTAGGCCCATTTTTTCCCTATTTGCTTATAAGAAGAAAAGATGTAGGGTTTCATTGAGAAAAAGAGAGAGAGAGCATCAAGAGTTTGGGTGAGAAGCTAAAGAGGTGAGTGTAGAGAGTAGAGAATCAAGAGGGTTCCTGTAAGTTGTAATCAAACATCATCTAGTGAAGCTTTTGGTGTCCCGTGGATGTAGGCACGTTGCCGAACCACGTAAATCTTGTGTTCCTTGCTTGTATTTTTGTCTCTTCCATTGTTCATCGGGCTCAATCCGAGCCATCGCGTCCGCTGCACACAACAGAATAACATTGCAGTTGCTTTATGATTCAGTAAACATATAATCTATTTTCAAGTTTTGATAGATATATCTAATTAGAGAAGTTTTAATTTTGGAATATATTACTTTTAGTTATTCATTTTGGTTTTCATGTGATAAACTTAGGAAAGTAGGAAAATACGGTAGAGTATATATAGTTACACCAAAAACTATATCTTTCAAAGAATATCATATTGAACAAAACACAAAAAGATAAAGATATCATAAACAAAATAATCCTCCTAGAAGATTCCTAAAAGTCATATTCGTAACACTCCTGCTCAATAATTCCTAACTTGTCCAATAATAGCTAAAATTGTACTTTGCTAAGTGCTTGTAAAGAAATTTGTTGGCTTCTCGGTATTAGATGCTTGACGTGTGACAATGGTGCCTAATTAAACATGGTCACGTCCTAGATGACAGTTAATCTCTATATGCTTCATCCGTTCATGAAAAAATCGGATTTGCTGCGATATGAAGAGTTGTATGATTATCACAAAACTGTTACATTGGTGTGGTATGACACACGCAAAAGGCGAGCTCACAACAAGTCAAAGTCATTAACCTATGCTCGGCTTCCACCGAAGAATGAGAGATTGTAAGCTATTTCTTTGTCTTCGAAGACATAACCGGTGAAAGAATGATGTGAGATTCGGCAAGTCACCAGTCTTAATCACAGTAAGCAACGACCTAGAGAGAGTTCAAAACGGCCAAACACAACCCTTGACCTGGATGACCCTTCAAATAATGGATAATGCAAATAGTATCATTCCAATGATCTATTTTTTGTTCTTGCATGAACATAGCCAAAGTATGTACTGAATAGGACAACTTAGGAGATAGATAAGCCACCCTATAAGATGACGATACCGTTCACGCGAGTCAAAAATATCACTAGAGGGTGGATCAATACGCTGATTTTGTACCATCAGAATAAAATCACGATCTTGCTGCTAATTGTACACTATACTCAGATACAGAAAAATAATCAAGACCGCCACTACCATTGGTTAAAAAAAAAATCAGATGTAAAAAATGATGGTATGCGTCTTGGTTGATAGTTAACGTTATAAATCATAAGTGATAGAAATCAATAAGAATTGATAGACATTGAGAGGAATAATTAAATATTATATGTGTACTGCTGAATGTACAATAGATTTTATAAATAAGAGGAATCATAAATTTTACTAAGGAGATAAAAGATAACTTATTGCACAAAACATTAGATATGTATTAATAATAATATATCTACTGCCATGTAAATCCCGAATATTCAATTTATCTGATAAGTATTGAAAATACTAATGCCCCATAGCCTTAGTGAAGAAGCCAGTAGGTTGCTCAATAGTAGCTGTAGAGAGGCCAAAATGCCCCTTGTCTGTATCATGTCTCGGACGAAGTGACAATCAATTTCTGTATGCTTTATTCGTTCATGAACAACGAAATTAGCGGACATGTGAAGAGCAGATTGACTGACACTAAAGAGTTGCATCAGACAAACAAGAGTAACGTCGAGAGAGTGAAGCAAGGACTTGATCCACTTAAGTTCAGAACAAGAGGCAACCATTAGCGTGATATTCGGACTCGACAGATGAACGAGATATTGTGGCCTGTTTTTGGTCTTCCACGAGATTTGTGATTGACCGAGTTTGATGAAGAACCTGATTACTGATCAAGAGTATTCGATCAATCAACCCAATTACAGTCACAATAAGCATTAATAGACATATCACTTACGGAAGAGAGAAATAGACCTTGATCAGGAGAGCCCTTTAGATAGTGTAGAACACAAACTATTGCGTGCCAGTGTGCGTCCTTCGGTTGATGCATGTGTCAGAGTATGAACTGAAAAAACAATGCTTTGGACGTGTGATCGTAAGGTATATAAGGCAGACGACTAGACGATGATACTTTTCGGGATCAACGAAAGCAAGCCATGTGAGCTTATCGTGTTGTTCCATAGAAAAATCAATTGGCTTTACCCCTAAGAGGCCAATTTCATAGAGAATATCCAACGCGTGTTTATGCTGAGTCAGGAAAATGTCGGAAGAGTTACGAGCTATTTTACTTTCCATAAAGTATTTCAAACTCTCGAGATCTTTCATATGAAAGAAAGAACTCAGGTAAGACTTAAAATTGAAGATAGTTGTATGATCGTTACCTTCAATGATTAGATCATGGACATATACCAAACTTGCACAACAACTTTTGGTTTATCAAGCGTAAATAGAGAATATCGAAATAGCTCTGAAAAACTCCGAATTGACGCGAGCAGTGGCAATTATGAAAAACCAGTTTCTCGTTGCTTGTCGTAAGTTGTACAAAAATTTTTAAGACACAAAACGTGTCACGAGTTTGAATTGAACAACCTTTGAGGAATATGCATGTAGGCCTCTTCATGTAGATCGTTGATAGGCATGTGTGCGACACAACTATAAAAACAAATTTAGCAATATTTTACTAGGCTTATGAGTGTTATTATAACGTATTTGATCCACTTCATCACTCAGAGCTATTTTTTCTAAATCGAACTATTATGGAGCATTTAAAGATAAAAATTAGCTATGAAAGAAGCAAGGATGAAGTGGAGTGGATTGAAGACCATAAAGGTGCTAAAGGAGTTGAAGAAGGCAGAAGAGTCATTGACGTCCACCTATGCATTTCGGCACCCGTCGATGTGACGATCAAGCAATTTCAATAGAAGACCCATCGGTGCCCGCCAATTTCCAACAAACTGATATGATCGATTCTTTCTATGCAGTTTTTAGTTACTATTTCTAATTAGATTTTTAGGTTCTTTTTTGAGTTTTTGATTTATTAGTTTCAGGTTTATCAGGTTAGCTTATATATAGAGTTTTAGAATTCTTAATTAGGTTAGCCTCTCTTTGGGGAGTGATTAGTTCTATGCTCTTTATCGAAGCTTAGTTGGATGTTGAAGTTTATATCCAGATAAAGTTGTGAGTAACTCTTTCTCTTAAAATTATGCGTCTCTTCTCTAAAATTTTATGATTAGGGTATGAATTTAATTGTATCCTAATCTGGACAATAGGTTATATGAATTGAAATCCATTGCTAGAAGATGGATCGATTTGTTCGTCTAGGTCTACTCCTTTGAAGCTAGCATAATTTCCCAGATTCTGTTTGAATTAGGAGTTTATGTTGAAAATTGGCATATAGGCTAGTCGCAAAATGGCTATATTCTGGTGCTTCTTGCTTAATGCTCCCTATGATTTGAATCATTAGTGTTTGTTGTGGTTAATCATTAAGAAAGAACGGTTTGAGTTTTTGGTTACCTTAGGATACATTGCATGTTTAAGGTAAATTGACTCTCTATGATCAAACTTGTCAAATATAAATGGATAGTGTCTAGCTAAGTACTTTTTCCCAATTGAATCTTTTTATTAATTATTTTATCCATTTAGTAGTTATTTATGAGATCGCATCATTACCCCCCCCCCCTAGTTTACTATTTTAGGTTGATCTAGAATTTAGTCATTAGATATTCACCTCGTTATGGATCCGACCCTACTTCCACTATATTCTAATTAATGAATTTACTATTAAGTCAGGATTCTCTTTTAAAAAGAGGCGAGGCACTCTGTCTCACATTGTTTGCTTTATTGAGGTGTTTGTTTTCCCTAATCCAAATATGATCGGCAAACACCTTAGTTATCAAATTGGCGCCGTTGTCGGGGAGGCAATAAACTCTTTTCATGAAATATGTGTTAATCTTGGTTTGCGTCTATCTTACGATTCACACATTTTCTTTCCATAGTTTTTGGGGTGTCTTTCTTTTTCAAGAACCCAACAAGATTATCTAGGACTTCGTGATGACGGATCACACTCTAGAATCCTTGCTCGCTCCTTCCTTGGAGACCGAGTTGTGTCGTGTACAATACCCTGACTTGCGAGAAGGTGTCACATTCAAAGTAAAGCCGGGAGTCATTCGATTAGTTCCGAAATTCAGCAGTACAACCCAAGAGAGCCCCATCCAATACTCGGATGACTACTTAGAAGTTTGCACATTCACGCAACCAAATGGTGTGCCTGATTGTCTGTCATTAGGCAGTGTCAAAGTAATAACTTTTACCTTGCTAATCCCTCTACAAGTAGAGTGGTAAGCAAGGGTCGATCTCTTACAATGTCCTGTAATCAATTCTTGTGTGTTTGATTTAATTAACATAAAGGTAACCAAGAAAGGGGGAAAAGATACACTCTCTCCCTTAGGGAGATTTTGACGATCCCTTCTCCTGGTCTTAGGTGGCGGCACTTTGGTGTCTGTTCTGATTCCGACAAGCAAAGTGAGTTCGCGGTTGTGTTCGGGTGGTGAGCACGACAATGTTACTTCTTAATTATGGCCAGTGCGGGTGGCGTATCATCCAAGGAAGGTATCCCTGACCCTAGTCCTAGCGATATTTCGGCGGCTGCTTTTTCGATGAAGGCGCCTTCAGCGGCGGTTGACAGGCCCACGAGGGGATGACAAAGAGGAAACCCTAAGGCTCCGGTTGATCTAAAGGTTGTTGATGCACATCCTTCTCTATCGAACCTATGCACGCTACAATATATAGACCTTGACAAGGTGGAGATTTATGACTTCACTACTGCAGAGGTCAAAGGGAACTAGAAGAGCAAATATTCATCTTTCTTGGGGGTCGGATAGGACCAGGAGTAACGTATGAGGAGATGATAGGGTTCGTCAAAACTATATGGGCAAATCATCTTCCAGAAGTCATTGTAAGGAAGAATGGTATATGGTGCTTCAGATTTAAGACGAAGGAAGATTGTGACTTTGTTATGAATAACAACCCATGGTTCTTCAAGGGAGACACACCACTGGTACTTTTTGTTCGGGAACCAAGTATGGCGTATTCTTGGTCGTCATTTGGGTCGGTCCGGGTGTGGGTTCAACTAAGTCATATCAAACCTATTTTCTACTCCAAACATATGCTTAGTGTGACCGGAAGCATGATTGGTACTGCCATTACTATGGATGAGGATACTAGGTTAAAGAAGAAGCATGATTGTGCGAGGATTCTTGGTACAGGTGTCTGCGGCGGATGTACAGAAAGATCCTATTACTCTTTGGGCTTCTTTAAAAGCAATGCGTCTGGTTCGAACGGATTCCATGGGTTTGTGATTGTTGTTCCGTGTTTGGACATTCAACTACACGGTGTAAGGTTCCCAAGAATTCTCCTCCTGCTATGATTAATGTTCCTACTGATATTGTTGTTGAACCTCCGAGTGCTACTACAAATCATGTGTAGGAGATAGAACATCTGCTAATGTGAGTAGCATAACCCTAGTGCTTGAAACTGAATTACCTACTGAGGACCAATATTACCAAAAGCATAGAAGATGTCTCCATGAAGCCTGTTGATGTATCTAGCTCGAGTGTACCAGTCAAACCAAAGTAGCAGTATAAAATGGCAAGAGGCATAAAGCCTACTGCAGTACAAGCCTTGAGAAGTAGTGGCGCCCCAAAACGGGGATAAACACAATGTCTGAAATTGTGGTAGAAGCCTGGAACTCTAGGGGGTGTAACTCTGCCCCTAGAGTGAGGCTTATCACCAGAGTTTGCTAGGAAGAATAACCTAGTAATAATTGGTGTCCTGGAAACTAAGATTGCAAAAGAGAATGAGGATAGCATTAATAGACGTCTTCTTCCTAGACGGAATTTTATTACTAATAATACAGTGGCAGCTTAAAGGACGAATTTGGATTACGTGGAATACTAATCACATTGATGTCCGTATTCCCGGACTTGATCGGCAAGTTATTCACTGTATTATCCAGAGCTTTGATTCCCATATTGCATGCGACATTACATTCATTTATGATAGTAATGATGGTGAGCATAGAACTGGTTTGTGGGATGATATGAAGATCTTTGAGGCGCAGGTTAGAGGGTCGTGGTGCCTATTGGGCAATTTCAATTGTATTGCGAGTCTGTTGGACAACTCAGCTTTTCAAGACAACTGCATACTATTGATAATGAGTTTTGTGAGCTTCTTGAGGATCTTGACATTGTGAATCACCCTTATACTGGAGCACATTTCACTTTGAGCAATCAACAGGTTGGGACGAGACGTATTGCCTGCAAACTAGATTGTATTCTTGTTAATACCACATGGTTGACGGTTTGTCCTGATTCTGTAGCCTATTTTGCAAACCCAAGTTTTTCCGATCACTCCCCGGGTATAGCGCGCATAAATCCCTCGAACCAGCAAAAAAAAATTCCATTTAAATTAAGGAACTACTGGACTAAGGAGGAGGATTTCATTAGCCTATCCAAGACTCATGGGCTGCCCCAGAATATGGGAATCCACAGTACATAGTGGCAGCAAACTTAAAATGAACCAAGCTTTCTCTCAAGAAGTGGCAGCGGGGTAGATTTCGTAGGATTGAAATTCTTGTTGATGATTGCTCGGAGAATATGAAAATGCAAACAATGAGCTACAATTGGACTTTGTTAATACTGTTCTACAACAGGTTGGATTCGCGGCTAAATCTGAGTTGGATAGACGGATTTCCCAATTATACAGCTTCATTGCGCAGAAAACTAAAGTGGAATGGATTACTCTTGGGAAGAGAACTCGGCGGCGTTTTATAGTGGTCTAAAGTGTCGAAAGGGGCGGAACTACAGTATATACTCTACAAAGTGTGAGTGGTGAATCCATTGATACTCATGATGGGGTTATAAATGAGATTGTGTGTTTTTTCCGCTCTTTGTTTGGTACTTTTCAGTAGACGAAGGTTCCAAACTGGACGGGTATGGACGGGAATGTCATTGATCATGCCGATCATATTTCGTTAAGCAGAGCTATTGATGATGGTGAGATCAAGGATGCGTTCTGTGGTATTGGTAACATTAAATCACGGGGCCCGACAGATTTGGCAACTTATTCTCCAAGAAGTGTTGGGATATTGTTAAAAAAAGATGTATCTAGAGCAATTCGTGATTTCTTTCGACGGGGTCGTCTTCTTAGGCAAACCAACAAAACATTTATAATCCTAATCCCAAAGGTTGATCAACCGTTTTTGGTACATGAGTTTCACCCTGCCTGTTGTAATTCGATGTGAAAGCCATCTTTAAAATTCTTGTTGCTCGTATTCGACCCTTTCTGGACAGCATTATTTCGGCCAATCAAGGGGACGTTTGTCCCCCAGAGACGTATCTTTGACAACATGGCGGTCGCTCAGGATCTAGTAAAAGGCTATGACAGTAAGTATATCTCTCCTTTCTTCTTTATTCAAATTGATTTGAAAATAGCGTATGATAGTGTTAGCTCGACCATTATGCAAAGCACCCTTGAGTATTTCCAGGATTCTCTATCAGATGATTAGGTGGATCATGGAATGTGTCTCGATGCCAGATTATTCAATCATTATTAATGGTGAGCCTGAGAGCTTCTTCAAAGGAGCTAGGGGCCTTAGACAAGGTGATTTGCTGTCTCCGACTCTATTTGTTCTGATTATGGAAATGTTTACTAGGAAAGTGCGTCTTGCTTTCCCAGATGATTCTTCTTACATCCGAGATGTAAACAGCTTGGGCTCTCTACTCTGACGTTTGCGGACGTCCTATTAATTTTTTGCTAGCCTGTGAAGTCTACCCTGCGGCTTGTGAGGAATGTGATCACCGAATTTTCTGCTGAATGGGCCTTATTGTAAATTGCAACAAAACACGTATGTCTTTAGAGTGTGGCGACCGAACAAAGACACGCTTGTGCTGATTTGATGGGATCCCAAACCGGGCATCTCCCAATTCGATACCTTGGCACTTCACTGCATTTGAAAACGCTGCAAACCGGTGATATTCAACCCCTCCTGAACCGTATCCAAATTGCTATAGCTAGCAAACATGCAAGACATATTTCATACCCGTGCATAGTTCAGGTAATGAAATCCATCCTAGAAGAGTGTTGTGGGGTTTTGGATGCAGGTGATCCAATTCCCTAAGATGACTATTAGGCGGATCGAGATCCTTTTCTGCTCATATCTATGGATGGAGAGTTTGGTAAAAGACGTTCTCTTGTCGCTTGGAAATGTGTTTGTAAGGGCATTGAGGTCGGAGGTGTTGGTTTCAAAGAACTGTTATCTTGGAACAAAACGCTCTTGTTTAAGTTTGTGCATGATCTCATGATGGATAGACCGAGTATATGGACTAATTGGGCTTGTCGGAATTTGCTGCGAGGTACGGCCGTATGGCTGCATAATGCAATGTGAACAACTCGAGTTTGTGGAAGGGTAGTATTGCAGCCAGAGACAATGTGATGTTGTACTTCAATTTGGTAGTTCCGGACAGTGCTTTGTTGAGTACTACTGTCACAAATTAAATACAACCAATGTCTACAATTTTATTAGTCCGTCGCATACCATTATCTCGTGGTGTGAGGTTGTGTGGGTGGGGATCCAGCCTACAAAGTGGATGTTTACTTGTTGGTTGGGCAACACTTAACCGTCTGCCAACTAAGGACAGAATGTGCAGATGGGGGAGTTAGTGATATTACATGCGTTCTTTGTCGTTTTGGTGTGGAATCGACGCAACACATGTGGTTTGGCTGCAATGTAGTTGACAGGATAGCGACGCAAGTGCTGGACTGGAAGGGAGTGCAGACTCGGCATTCATCTTTACTTGCGTGGTGGAAGTGGTTTGTTGCATATGACAGAAGGAAGAACAACATCTACTTGAGTCGACTTCTTGCATTTACTAGCATAATTTATCATACATGGAGAGCTAGAAACGATGTTATCTTCAACGACAAACCCGATTGATGTTGATGTAGTCAGCAAAGAAAATTGTTAACTCTTGTAAATTTCGAATAATTCATGAGCTTACAACTTATAATAGGAGGGTTAGAGCTATGATGCGCCGTTTGTATGGACATTAGAGTGGTTTAGTTGTTGCGGACTCTTAATACCATTTATTAACTTTTGGCAAAAAAAAGAAAGGGGGGAAAGATGGTGTAAACTAACTAAACTAATCTAAGAAAGCAATAAAGACAAGCACTTTATCCACCAGGCATCTACAATATGGAGTTATGGGTTTGATCCTTGAATTCTTAATTCTAATCAGGTTCATTCTCTAAATTATATATTCAGGTTGTCCTAATTATTGTTCCTAATTAGTTAATAATCCAACTTGGCATATTAACCCTAACCTCTTGATATAACCCTGAAACTATCAAAGGCTAATACCTAGGCAGCATGAAGTTGAAGAATAAATAGGAACATGCAGTGGCACTTGGCTACTAACACATCATCTATTCCGCATACAATCACAAGTCCAACTAGTCCATTCAATTGATTTGCTACCCTATTGAAAGACTCTCCAACTCGGACAAACCAAACCTAGAAGTATGAAATAGATCTATAAACCTGGGTAGCTAATCTAGATAAATAAATCACAATCAATGATAAATAGGTGCAAGAGAATGAAACAACTCATAATATATATACTATTAGAACCAAGGAAGAAGTCAACAAACCCATAAATCCACAGGCTTTCGCCTGGAGAACAAAGATAGGAAACTACTCGTTCCTCATTCTAATAAAACCTAATTAATAGTATGGTAGATTATTGTATGATAGATGGAGGCAAAGCTCTCATCTATTTTTAAAGACTAAAACCCTAGAAAACAATCATTAAAAGGCCCAGCCCAAAGCACCAATCTATTTGGTAACTTAGAAACCCTATAATTAACAAATAAAAGCCCAATCCAATGCTCCATTAGAAAGCAAATAAAAGGCCCGAAGAAATCTCTAAGAAAAGCCCAAAATCAAGTCACAACCCAGCAGTAGCTAGGTCGAGCCTAGGTCTGGCCCTTGCGCACCTAGGCGATGACGCGGTTGCGCATATTCATGTGCGATCACGCCCGGACAATTTTGCTCATTTTTGCTGGCGATCATTAGCATGGTTGCGTGGGCCATGGGTGTCGTCGCACCTAGGATTTTGTAGCATCTTCTCCTACGTGGACGCGATTGTGTCTCATCCTTTGGCCATCTTCTTAGGTCTTCTCCCAAATGTTCATAACCCTCGTGTTTAACCATTTTGCTCTGCAAGGTCTTGACTACGGGTATATGCTCTAAACCATGGACAATACACCGATAAATGATGCTAACAACCACTCTTTACGCGTACTAGATGTCGCTCATCAGTGCCATTAGATCAAATGATGTTGAGGCTCTTCTCTTTCTCATTTAAAGAGAAAGCAAAAGATTGGTACCGTAACAATATCTGCCAGGAAGTGTTACCACCTGGGTAGCACTAAAGAAGTTCTTCCTGAAGAAATACATCCCTACAACTAAGTCAAGTGCATTAAAGGAGATGATTGCAAAATTGAGCAAAAAGGAAAAGGAATCTCTCCACAACTACTTTGAGCGATTCAAAGGGCTCTTATGCAACTGCCAATTTCACGGCTCTGCAGGACATGAGTTGATTCTCTATCTTCACGATGGACTTTGAGAAGAGGATCGACGATTGACAAATTCAGCTTGTGGAGGGAACATCTTGCTGAAAACTTATGGAGAAGCTATGAAAATCATTACGCATTTGGCGGATGACTCTAGGCAATTCATCCGGGAAGAATCGAAAGATGCGAGTCAAAGTCATTAAAGTTAAATAAAATCAAGTTTAGAGCTTAAAGAAAGAAGTGTTCTGTCTTAAGATGGAGCGCGAGACGTCACAACCAATAATGGGGTGTGAAAGCCACAATGTGAGTTTAATTGAAAATCCACTTATGCTTGACATCAGCCGTCATAAACCCCCTCGACTCGATAATTTATTGAGTGGCATTCTACAAGCTTATCAACAAGTAAACCTTTTCTTGGGAGAGAGGCGAGGTTCCCTTATCAAAACAAAGGAATTTGATGCGTGAGTGGAAAATCTCGAA
>NW_027369244.1:0-44074 GCF_046119375.1 Phyllobates terribilis
AATAATTGTTGCAATCTTTCCTCCATTGACTTCTACAACTCATTCTCTACTTTTTTCCTCACCATTCTTAGCTCCTCAATCTGACTTGTATTGAGATTACTTCCTCTTTGAGAAGAACCAATAGAACCTGAACTTCGTAAATTCAACACTGACTTACCAAAAGACGCAAGACAAAAGGTTTCACCTTTCTTCCACCCATCAGCAACCTCAAACAACAAATTGTCGGCATCCTTTTTTATTTTCCCTCCAGGATGAGACTCTTTAAATCTTTCACAGATGACTCTGTATTTTTCCTGTGTAAGATACATTAATCAAGATTAGTATTAATATATAACACACTTATAGTAAATATGAAAAGTATAAAGACATACTAGAGTTATTGGTGCTTCATCACTGGACCATTCACCATTCTTCTTTCTATATGCTTTCTTTACTTATTTTTCTTGTGACATTATCTTTTCATGTGTGTGCTCCTAATACAGAAAAAAGTATAAACAAGTTTCATACACAAAAGAAAATGAAGATTTAAAAAAGTATAACAAATTTTTCTTGTGAGATAACCATGCTTTTCATTTTCTCTGTAAATTCATCAAAAGAATCAAGATTCCTATTTTTATCTCCTGCAACAAACTACCATAGATGAATCAATCAATAATCTCGAACAACAACAAATGAAGACAGATCAATCACTTTACTCTAATAGCTTTTAAAAAAGTAGCAAGATCAATCGCTCTTTGTGGGCATACAACTTGTAGCTTGTGATGCTGAAAATTTAAGAGTCGACTAGTAATGCTACGCCAAATAGAAAATCGTAAAGCAAATAGCATGCAACTCCTCTCTCTCTGCTATATGAAGGGCTTACAACATGAGAAAATGGTTGCAACAATGATAGAAAAGAATTACTTTAAACAAGTAAAAATGGCATTTTTGCCCCGAATCACCCCTTATTTGTCCGAATTTGCATGGAACCACCCTTTATATCAATAATTATTTGAAACCATCCAGATTTCACTAGTTTCTTACAAAAATCCACCGATCCCCATTTTCTGTTAACTTTTCCATCCAACACATTGAAATGTCTATTATACCCTTGATAGAATTTATTTATTGCCACAAAACCAAGATTTTTATCAACTAGAATCGATATGTTGGGTTAAGATATGTTTAAAATAGCCCAAAAGTTACAACTAATAAAAAAAATCACCGAACAATAAAACCTTACAACTAACATAATCAATCAAAAGATTTCACTAAGACTTTTCCACCCAAAACCTCGACTCACCATACTCGATTCTTTCGCTCTTCTAACCGTAATAAACACATATGGGAGCAATGGAGAGTAATCTAGGTTTGTTGGCTTGTAATTTGGGGATCTAGGGTTGAAATCAGGACAATCTTGGTTGAAATTAAGGGTTTAGATTGGAATCGGGATCTAGGGTCCGTTCAAAGTTGGGGTACAAGGGTTTGTTGAAATTTGGGATTTTTGGGAGTGACTTCTACAAACCTGATAAAGGGGTTTCTGGATTCAGGGAAGGGCGATTTCCACCAAGGTGAATTGAAGACCGTTGGAGATGATTTCGGGATTTGGGAGAAGGGAGACTCCGTTGACATCTAAAATATCGAAGCTCCAGAATTAGGGTTCATGTCTTGTACATTCGATATTGCTTAGCAGCCTTTAACACTGAAAAATTGGTCCTGCTTTTCGGAATTGAGTTAAGATATATTCGTCAATTGAATTTCAGAACTAGGGTTAGGGATTAGGGTTATTCGATCTTGTTATTCTCACTCAGAAGACTGAAAATTAGGGGTATTGATCCACCATTTTTGTGATTTATGATTTTGGTTGTGATTATGTGTTCTGATTTTGCTTGTGATTTTGCTTGTGATATAGGTTGTGAATTTATTGTAATTTGAGGAATACAAAACTGGCCAATAACTTAGTTAATCAACTTGGTTAAGAAACTTAGTTAAGCAATTGAGATGGTGTGATTTTAGGATAATATCATCACAATCTGGTTCATACAACTCATATAATGAAGGGATATGCTGGTGTGATCTCAGTGTTAGAGTTAGAACAACTCATACACCAAATAATTATGGAAGGAGGTTCAAGAGTTTCTCATAATATATAAGTATAGGTTCTAATGGTTGTAATTTTTTCCAATGGATTGATAGTCTATATGATACACAAGCATGGGCCACAATTGCTAAATTGGTGAACCAGATAAAACTTTTAGAGGTTCAAAACTCGAAGTTTGAACAAGATTTGAAGGCAAAAGACCAAGAAATTATTAGGATTGGTTGTTCAAGTAGGATGAATATTTTGATTGTTGTTGGTATGTTAGGTCTATCTATTCTCATTAAGAAGGTATGTTAGATTTTAGTTTAGGTGATGTTTATTTTCATCTGTTAGGATGGATATTTTGATTGAAGTTGTATTTTCTTATGACTTTATGTTGACTTTCCTCTATGATGAAGGAGCTTTTCATGACATTCATAAGATGCATTTGAATTGAATTTTTAACTTATATTATACAATATTTAATTGAGAGCATGCATTATGATCCAATTGTTTTGAATTGTCTTATCCAAAACTGGCTAGTCAAAAAAGATGGTCAAAAAGTACCTCTTTTGTCATTAATACATTCCAACTGTATTTATGACCAAAAAAATCTGTAAATGCTTCCATCCACCTATTTTTTGACCGAAAATGCTCTCATCCACCATTAAATACCCATATGTGCCTTTCCCCTTTTAAGCACATATATTGCACCAGACCACCATCCACCAACCTTTAACTTTCATTTCTACCTTGTGTTACTTCTCTCTTCTTCAATGGCTAATGTTAGAGTTATAACCATAATGTATCATCATCCTCATCCTTCTCATCCCCCTCATCCACAGAGTGGTCCTTTGATTCCAGTGAAAGTGATGCCACAAAGACCATCATTGAGGTTGACAAGAAGCCAAATCTTAAGGCTACGAAAAAGGAGCTGAAAGGCACATAAGAAACTTATAAAGCAACATTGTCATGACCATGAAGAAATTTTTTGTGGAGGACGATTATGGTTTGGTATTTTATATATATTTCATTTTCAGATTCTATTATTTTGCATTTTCCTTGCTCTAACATATGCTAATATATTTTACATCCTCTCCCATGTGAACATGTAGAGAATTTTCTTTGTATGTTCAAGAATTCCACCATTATCCTTTCTTGTGCCAATCAAGAATGACCTGTCATGGTCAAGTTCAACCAGATTCAGTACAAGTTAGGAAGTGGATGGAGATTTTGTAAGAAACAATGGAGAGAGCAAGCATGATGCACTGTTATTTGAGAGAATTATGGGCATCGTGGACATTGCCTATATAAAGTACACATCCTCAAACATTGAAGACTTGAAGACTTTTAAGGACGTTTCCTTATCTATGTTTTTGTTTTTATTTTGGCTTGTTATGTTATCACTTGAATGCGGTTTGTTGAAGACTCTAGGCTATTGATGTCCTTAATGACGGTTGTTGTGTTTTATTTGTTGTATGACAGTGTTCTATGTTTTAATGAAGTTTGTTTGTTAGTTGTTGTATGATAGACAGTGTTGTTAATGTGTTTTGATGAGAACTCTATCCTGTTTAAGCATCAGCTAAAGCATCCGTTTTAAACCTCACTCATGATACAAATAACACAAGGACATAACATATCATATAAAGCATCATTCTTAAACACATAACAATCCACATGCGATCCCCATTGTTTAACACATCAGTGTTTAGCAAAAGTTAGTGTAGCAATCACCGTTGTTTAATACATAACTGCAACATACAAAATACTAAGCTAAATGTGTTTGTCCATACATTTAAATAGTTAACCAACATGGCAGTCTCAAATTCTACATTGTCTAATTTCTTCTTTTCCTTCTTTTAATCCGCAACTTCTTGGATGGTGATTTTTCTTGGATGACCCACCCTTTGAGGTTGAAGTTGAGGGAGGTGCCTGATGAATGAGGTATATTAATATGAAGTTAAGGTATGTGCCACTTAAAATAACAATATATTCCAATTCAATATCTTATTCAACAATGTTTGATCAATATTAGTTGACCCAACTTCATCTTGAGATCCACATGTCAGCACCTACATTGTAAGATGAATCAGTTAATTACCAAGTTGAATGCACATGTAAAAAATAGTTATTCTTACCTTCTTTTTGTTGTATTTTCTTTTCTTTGGTTGCATGGGCATAGTGCTCTCAATTGATGACCTTCCTTTGTTAGTCCTCTTTGGTGGCTCTGCTGGTTTTGGAGGATTCTTACAAGTATTTTTAGTGTGGCCTTCCACTCAACAGTTCCCACGTTTGTTCTTCCCAAACCTCAATCTTGTGTTATTGGTTTTTTATTCTACAACTTCTCTCTTTCTCTTCTTCTTTGGTCTACCTGGTTGGACTACAAGTTTTAGTGGATCTAGAGGTGGTTGCTGAGTCTTTTCCCATTGATCCGGACCACGCATTGGGTTGATAGACAGACAATATGCCTTCAAGTATGTCTCTTTATGGTAATATGAATCAAAAAAATCTTCCACCTTCAATCTCCTTTTAAGAATGAAATATATGGCATGTGCACATGGAATCCCAGTTATGTTCTACAAATTGCAACCACATGATCTATGCTTTAGATCTACCACATATCTGCTATCACAAGAGTCAACCTCATATCTTTCATCATCACCATAGCACTCACGTCTGTAAAGACTCTGCACTTCATCGAAATTGATCTTTGACATGGATTTTGGAGTGAGTAGTCCTTGATGAGATTTCATCTTGTTTCTCTTGATGATGAACATCTTGATCAACTTCCTTCTGATCCACTCACACATAGACATAATTGACATCTCCATTGCCTCTAGATAGCAACTATTGAAAGACTCACATGCATTGTTGAGAAACATGTCTGACTTGATGTAATACTTGAAGACATGTAGAGACCATGTAGATGGGTGTTGGTTCATCAAGTAGGAATAAGCCTTGGCATCCATATCTTTAATAATCTTCATTATCACTTCAAACTGCGTAATGGTGGTAGCTCTAGCAGCAACCCATAATACATCTTTTAAAAGCTTTTCATGGCCATTTAATTTTGAAGTTATTGTGCGTATTCCTTACGCACACTCTTGTCCCATCCAATGGTAGAACCTCAGATAAAGCCTCTATCAAACCCTGCAAATAATGAATGAAATTTGTTAGCAAAGAGTCTCAACCTATAAAATCATTTAAAAAATTGAATTGCAGTACCTTTTGCGTGTGTGACATAAAGGTCAAAGGATTTGAACCAATATCTCTAGAAACCAAGACCATGTCTCTTGTGTTTCCTTCTCAACAGATGCATATGCTAAGGGGAAAATGTTCTCATTTCCATCTTTAGAAACAACTATCAATATATGTCCAGTATAAGCACCTTTTAGGTGGCATCCATCCATCCAATAGTTGGCCTACAACAATTTATAAACCCTTTCTTACATGCCTTTAAACAAAAGTAAAATCTCTGAAATTTGAAGGGTCTCTCAGGACTACCCACTATCATAATCTCATGCCTCACATACACTGAGCTACCGGGATTCCATTTCAACAAAGTTGTTGCATAGTCCCAAACCTTGGCATATTGCTCAAGTGCAAATCCTTGAGTCGTAAGAATTTCCCTTATTCTAGTTCTCCATGCCTGGTGATAGGATATGTCCACAATATATTCCCTCTTCATTGTCGATATGAAACTTTTAATTCTCCAATGAGGATCCTCCCTATAATGCTCGAGATACTTTTTAGCCAACTAAAAAGATGTAATCTTTGTATTTTTATCTTTCCAAACACAACTATGATCATGATAAAAGACTTCCGCTCAAAACTACCAGCAAGACCCATTTCCATTGCACAAGCTTTAAACCCACACAAATTCTCCTTACAAACACAATGTTTTCTACCGTGCTTCAAACCACAGTGACACTTATTCATACAATATGCAGAAATCCTTTTGCCATCATTGTGTAAATAGTAATAATCAAACCCACTTTCAATTGCATATTTTCTCAAAGCCTTCCTAAATATTTCCTTGTACCGAAATATCATCCCAGATTTAAGTGTAATCTTACTCCTAAAACCGACAAAAGGATTATATTCAGGGTACTTGAACTTGAGCTCATCATCTGACCCACTATAGCTCCTATAGTCATCACTTTCTACTCTTATATCAAGCAAGTCATCCCCATCACCATGACCGTCTTCTTGTTGTATGATATCATCAAACACCTCTACATCAACATTTTGTTCAAATTCTCAATCATGGTCATCTGAATCATCAGAAAAAACATCTTCCTATTTAGCGCCTCTGTTATCATCTAAATCACTTCTATCTTCTTCAGAGGATTTAGACCCTAGTACTTCTCCACCTTCATATTCATTTTCATCTTCATTTCCATCTTCATTTTTAGAGAACCATCTATTGAAGGAGTAGATTTGATACAACTTGAATCATTTTGTAAGGGATAGATCTGGGGATAAATTTGGGGTAAGGATTGAGAATACCTTTCCCTTTTTTGTTGGTACTAGTTGGTTTTGGTTTAGGAGGACAAGTTGGGATTTTCAAAGATTTTTCACTTGGATTGCCTAAAACTACACTATTCCTAATAATGTGATCCTTTGTAAAATCAAGTAAATCATGTGGACTCACATCACAACCTTTCAGCACATACACATCTAATACTCTTTTTTCCCACTGATTCACACAATTGAATTATATCACTATCAGCCTTAATTTGTTGAATACCATTCTAAAAAGTGACACCCAATCTGCAGAACCAAAGCTCACTAAGATCTAAAATCTCACCTCCCTCTCTAATGAAATCTTCAAGTTCCATCTTAGACAACAAGTCACGGTCCACATATTTTTTACATACACTAAATGTTTCTTTTATCGAAAACTAGGGGTCCCCTCTTTAATAAGATAAAATACTCCCCCTTGTAGAAACCTTACATCCACACTCATCTTCATTAAAAAAATAGGTAGCATATTATGACACATAAATTTGAAAAATAAGCATATTGTGACGATGAACACTAGTTTAAAAAACACCACATCCTATATAGTGAAACTTAAATTATCCTTCCGATGTGAAAAGATTCCTTCCAATGAAAATCGGTCAAAAGCTTCTAAGATTCTCTCCAATAATGTGAAAAGAAAACTTAAAACCAATTTGTCACCACCTATTCATCTGTAGTCACGAGTGGTATTCCTCGCAACACAAAGCTAACAAACAAAACTACCAACCTAAACGCATTCAATGATCTTACTTCTATGCAGAGTTAAAAGCGTTCTCTCAACCTAAAAGCATTGTCTCAACCTTAGAAATCCAAAACTAACAACCTAAAAGCTTTCTTTCAATCTCATAATTCCAAAAAAAATGCACCTTGTAATCGCGATCGACCTCTTCTAACCAGAAAGCTCCACTTCAATGCCTCTTCTCCAAGATCAAGTTCCTCCTTCCTCAATTCAGCCAAATTTCAAGCCTCTCAGTTCGCCAATTTCATCCAAAGTCGAAAGCTCCAAATTCAACCAAACCCTAATTATAAGTCTCTCCAAATTCAGCCTCAAATAACCCAAATTAGAAGCCTCTCCATCCCACTGTCTACTTCAATCATAAACCCGGCCCCTTGAGATAGACAATTGCAACAAATCTGTGGAGCTAGAACCTATTTTTGCTGTGTTTCAATGATAAAAACGTGAAAGAGGTGAGGAAAGAGACGAATGAACATAGCGTGTTAGTTTTAGGCATGCGGAAAATTAATTTAATTTACCAAGGTGTAAAAAAAGGATTATGTGAGGTGTTTTTAAAAAAACATTGGGTTATAAATCAATGTAATATTAAAATATCATAATAAATGACTTTAGCATGAAAATATAGTGACAATTGAATTTCTCGCGATATATCAAATCTAGTTGACAAAAACCATGATTTTGTGGTGATAATTGAACTCTTTCACAGGTAAAATAGACATTTCAACGTGTTGGATGGAAAACTTAACAGAAAATGAAGATGGTTATCCTTTCAAATTTGGATAAATAAGGAGTAATTGAGTATAAAAAATGCGAGTAAGATAAAATAAATTCACCAAGCAAGTATATCTCTCATTATCCTCTTCCTAAAGAAAAAAAAAACACTAAGCCCCTTTCAACTTCAACCCGAGTAGTTTAAGCCACAGAAAAAGGTCAAACCCAATAAAAATTATGCTATTTCTTCAAACAAGTCATGCATTTTAAGCAGCAAAACCCGTGGATAGCTCAGTGAGAAAATAATCTATGATTTCAAAGTAAAAAAGATTACAAACACTAGCAGAGTAGCAACAATAAAAGACTTAATAAGATTACAAACACTAGCAATAGTAAAAGGCTTAACAAAATTCCAAGAGGTTTTAATGAATCTTACTTTTTTTAGAATCTCCGTTGATGTTGAAAAGGAAGAGGATCACTTTAGAAGAAATAGATAAATGACTTATTGTGTTTTAAAAGAGGATCAGTTTACTTACTCTATCTCCGTCATTAATGCAAAGAATATTAGTAACAAGCTACAACCTTCAATGTTTCCAAAACGAGGTGTGCACCGCCTGCGAGATAGTGATGAATTTCCGGTTGCGTCTCTTCGATTCCTGATGTTTGTCGGCGAGTTCTGTCGGCGTAGATGCCTCTCCGATTGTATCTACACCCAATATGGGAGGAGGGAGCAGTGAGATGGACCGGGGTTGACGACGAATTTGTAAGGAAGGGAAGGGGATAGATGAGAATCGAGATGAAATTGAAACGAAAAAGATTCAGAGATTGGAATGAGAATCGGGATAAAATTGACGACAAATTTGTAAGGAGGGAGAAGGGATGAGGCAAGGCTGTCTGGATGATATATGCTCTGGTAGTGTGTTCGGGAAAGAATTGTTACCTGCCAAAATATTGAGATAACAATACTCATCAGTCGAATGAAAAGCAAAGGCCATTAAAAAAACACTAGTTGTAATTCTACCCACACTTTTCTATTCTTACAACTTTACCTACACTTTTCTTCATTCCTACAATTTAGGAATGGTTTTAATTGTGAGAAAATACATCTTACACATTTTTACTATTAGTAAATGGATGTGGATAAAATTGAAGTTTTCTAGTAGTGTGTGACACCAAGGTCAAGGCAAGAAACTTAAAATCTGATGACATTAAAGAAAGGGATAGAAATATTACCGGCGCTAGAAGTGGCGTGAAATGGTGGAGGAGAATAATGTGGGTACGGAAAAAGAAACAGAAAGATGGTGGAAGTGATGGAGAAACGGAAAGATGATTCATTTTTGTGCCTCTAGACATATTTTATGTCTTTTCTAATTGCATAGCCCATTTCTTCTTTTTTTCCCTAGTTCTTTTCTTTTTCTTTTTATTTTTTTATTTTGTTGTTTCTCTTCTTTGTTTTTTTCCGAAAAACTGCTATATACGTAACTAATTGAAGTGAAATGTATGACTCATATATACAGACTCAATAATCTCGAAAACAAATTACAATGTCCACATCAAATCATGCTCAAAACAACAAGACAACACGAAATAATAGAGCTAAGGCAATGTGACTTTTTTAAAAAAAAACTTCCCCTCATACTTGGATAAAGATCGGTCCTCAATACAACAAAGAGGAACAATATAGTAAGGGAAATGAAAATAGACAAAACTCACTGGGTTGAGAAGTGGATGGACCACAACACCAACTGCTCTGTGAAGTTGTATCATCATCTCCTCTATTCTGGTCTGGCGTGTCTCTCTGTGTAGATTTATCATCATCACCTCTAGTTTGTCCTGGCGTGCTAACACTGTCTAAATCAGCTTGTCCCTTTATGTGAACGATCATCAGTTAGAAAGATAGTCACAACCCTCCTCTCAATGCGTGGACGGGATTGACCCCGAGTTGTACTTTCCTTCTCTGACTCGTCTAAGTCATCTGAAAATGTGCCTCATAAGTTTGTGTGATAGATTGGATGTAGTAATCACTGGCAGACGGTCCTAATTGAAAATCCCTGGGCAACGGGAGTTGATGGCACTTAGATCTGTAGTAGATCCAAAATTTAACTTCGTCTTTCCTAATTATGAGCATCCAACTCTCTTTAGATGATCGACATTGTAGGCAGTTGGTTCAACTTCGTACCACTCGACTGTAAGTCAATTTCATAGATCAAAGCAATGGAAGTCAGAAACATGCCTTGATGAATCAATCGAACTTTTTCTAGATCCTGCACTCTTTCTAAGCTCTGGAAAAAGAAAGTCACACAACAAGGAGGAATACTCGACTGTGGGGTTAAGCACCAGGTGTATCACCAATCATTCAGGGATAGTTGGTTAATATTTGAGTGGCCGGATATATTTGTGGTGAGAAATTTGCATGCCAACCGAAGTGAAGGATGTGTGATCTGGTTGTTGTTCTCGTTGCTCGCCCTGAATATTCTATGTATGTCCGTTTCACAAAAATCAAGTGGCTCACAAAGTGGAAATGAAGACCATCCTGGTGTGGAGTCCTTAGTGACCCCTAGACTGTCTCTCAAGTCAGCTATTGGAATCTCATACTTGGTCTTCTCATAACCAAATGTGCAAGAAGTAACTTTCTTGTCCCCTTCGGAATTTGCCTTGAACTTCAGGATGAAAGAAGCAACAAAATGGATGGAAAAGGATGTGAAACAAAACTTTTTGATGCTCAAGAACGAACCTAAAACTCCACAATCAAATAGCTCTTCGACTGGCTATCTGAAACCCGTCTCTAATAAAGCAATCTAGCTTATAACATTTCTCGGTACCACAAGCTTCTTGATCGCTTTCAGCTTTCTTCATCAAATCTCTCTCCTTGGTAACCACTTCTTGTCTCTTGTAGTCATCTTTATGCACAATTGAAATTATTGAAAGGAGAAAAGATTGGGTACTTACTATGAACCAAGTTAGGTTAGGTAATTTCCAGGAACAACCCACAAAAATAGGCACGGGTCGCTGTTCGACTTCAGTTGAGGTGACATGGAACACAAGGCGCGGGGCGCGGCTATAGCATTCTTGTCTCTTCATCTCGGAATATACTCCAAGTCTGATTCGGAACTCAGGAAGATGCAGCAATGCGATATGCAGTTCGATTTCTTTTTAAATCTCTCAAATTGGGGTGTGAATTTGGGTAGATAATATTGGTGGAAAGCTAATGACGCAAGATATGTGGTGAAGGTTAAGGAAGGCGAAGGAAAGTGGAGGAACAACATCCCGCGGGGCATAGAGGTAAATACACGGGGCGCGGTGGCGGTGGTGACGGGAAAACTTGGATTTTGAGTTCAGAAGCTTTTGGAGATTAGGGTTTTGTAGATCTAGGAGGCCGAAATACATGAGAAGGGCTTTATAGAATTAGGATAGTGGTTAGACATGGGTCTGGTTCTAGAACCTCCGGTTCCACTTCCTTGAAACTGGCAACCGGAACCAGCTGGCCCGATTCCAATCGGAGGTTCTACCCCGATTCCAGCCGGTTTTTTACCCGGTGGAATTCAACAAACAAAATCAGTTTTTAAACAAAAAGGCTTAAACTTAGTAACTTAAATGTATTTTTTTATTTAAATAACCTTAAAACTTGAATTTGTTTTTTATAAATAATTTACTAACCTTTAAGGCTTCAACTTTTTTTAAGCTATTTTTTTTTAAATAACTACTGGAACCGACGGTTCCACGAACCGGAGCCGGTTTTGGAACAGGGATCGGAACGGGTAATGGCCGGTTACGAAGGTTTCGGTTCCAGTCCGGTTCCCGGAACCGGCGGTTCCGGTTTGTTCCCCGGTTCCGATTCCAAAAGTGCTATATATAATAGTGGTAACTTGTGAGATAAAAACAATATGCAATATTTTTAATATTTTCTTTTCCTCTTTTTTTTCATTTTTGTATTTTATCTTTTTTTTGTATTTATTTCTCCACTAATCTGCTCTAAAATAATCTAGCTATATCGGTTTGCCTCCCAAACAGAGTCTTGGTTAACGTCGCTGGCTTGACGTCTAATATTGATCATCTCTAACTAGGCTTGTCGGTCTCTCATGGGCACGAACACCCGTATATCTCATGAATGAACCAAGACTGGAAAGGCTTAAACCTTAAACCTTCCTGGATCATGATGATCGATCTCTTAAAATATCTCTCATCTCCCCCCTATACTCGGTTGAATCCAGGGCTCTCTCCCTTTCTCTTAACGTGTACATGCACATCATCACAACTATGAACCGACAACTTGCGGTTTTTAATATATAGAATGGAAACACTACCCAAATCACTATCTGCTAGCTCAATGTCAATTGAGCTTTATCTTTTCATTCTAAAAATTTTGTGATGTTCAATTTGCTCATTAGGTTCTTCCCAACCTTTATTAGCGATGTGAATTTCAAGATTTCCTATAAATTGTCCTCTATGTTGTTCTTGTCATTCACATTTTTAAATTCAAGGATGAATAGTGATGTATAATTCCTGGATCATTTGTATCTAAATACATACTATCACTACCTACATTTTTTAGTACATGCTAAGAATTCAGCTCATTGGTGTATCTATCTATCTGGTGACTTGCGTGGGAATTCAATCTATCTGTATGCAAACTTTCTGAAGGATTCAGAACAGATGTAGTGTCTCTGTACAGTGAAATGCAACTGGTATATTTCAGGTCGCAACATGTGAGCTAGACCTGTTCTTTATCAGTTTCCACCGTCAAACAACCTCGCTTCACATCTACATTTATGCCAACAACATTCATGAAGAGCCTACCTAACATAATAGGTGAATTTATATTGTTGATGAATTTTAAGATGTAGAAGTCTTCGAGAAACTTTAGTCTCTCTACCTTTACTAACACATCTTTGATTTACACCTATAGGGTGGACACAAATTCCATCCGCCTGATGCACTTGCAGATCAGTGCTTTGTAATTATGGTAGACCAAGAGAATTGTAGATGTTCGAGGGTATGAGATTGATGAATGCACCTAGATCTAACGTGACTTCATTTATGAACTTATTACCAAGTGTGCAAGGGATATAATATGTACCTGGATAATCATACTTGGTAGAAAGTGCTTCCTTGAAATTGGCCTCCATTGATCTTCTTTCTTTGGCATCTCTCTCCTACTCCATTCTCTCTATATAAGGAGCTTTGATTTGGATTTTTCTTCATCTTATTGAGTCTCTCCCTCCCTAATTCATAGCTCACCATTCTATGGTATATTTGGTATGCACCCTCGAGGCAATGTGCCTTAGCTCCAGGCTTGTCAGAAGTGGAAGTTTCAGAACTTATGATGTGGGGCATGTCATTAAGGGATGTAGGTTGTGGAGTATTAGGCATGGACTGCGGAGAATAAGGCACGGGGCCCATAGAGAGCAGAGTCTTAAATTCATCAATACCTATCAGAGAGTTGAGCGTAAGGCGTGGCAGTAAAGACGCGGGGCGCGGTGTTTGTGCACAACATATTAAATTTGTAAATCTTAACAGCCAAAATAGAAGCAAATGGTAAGAAAGGGTTGATACCACAAAGAAGTAGCATGAAAAAGGATCTAGTTTGTAGAGAACACGACAATGATTGTGATTGCTTAAATGAACTTGGTCATTGATTTTTCCACACCAACTAATCCATCTATACATTGTTACAGATTTTTTTTTATCATTTTGCTTCTTTCCACCTATCAATATCAGTTCATTTGTTATCCTAACCTGAGATAAACAACCACGAATTATATTCACAACTAGAACCTGGTAAAATAGTTTGTAACCGATAGAAAAGATACATTGAGATAAGATGCAAACCAGTCTAACAAATCTCAGTTGTGTGTGTGATTCATACTTTAATATACTTGCAACCATTCTAAACATGTTAAAGTTGTATTCTTTATAATAGTATGCAATATATCTTGATTACGCTAGGTTGTCAATCTAACTCAAATACACAAAGCAATGATCTTTATAACCAAGAAAAGACGTAATCAACACGTAAAAAATCAAAAGACATAGAGAAACACTTACAAAGGCAATAACTCTGCATAAAATTCAATAGTCTAGTAGAACAATGGTGGAACTTAGTTCCTCATAACTAAAGAACGGAAATAAACTATGAATTGGGAAAAATTTGCAACTGTCTAACTTCTTAAACTTTGGCTCGTTGGGAGAAAACACTCCTTATATTAGGAGACAAACTTGGTCTATTCTACCAAATAAATAAACTAATAAAATAATCAAATAACGGAATTAAATCTATCCATAAACTACAATAATAACATATATCGAGTTTATCTTTGAACATGGATAAAAGATGCTCGGAAAATTCTCGATCTTTTCTTGGTGGCGGGCGGGGAATATCTGGCACGGTCCATGGCAGTTGGAGATCGGTGAGATCTTCTTATCTTTGGTAACATAGTCATCTATCACGTGTGAATAAGAGAAATCCACACATATTCCTTGGTGCGGGATGCATGCATTATGGACACGGGGTGCGATCGTGCTTCTATCAACTTTTTTCTTCTCGCAGCTACAAATCTGCCTTGCTCTATGTAGAAACTTCTTCATTATATATCTCCTTCGATATATACTCTTCATAAACTCTCAAATATGTGTAAGAACCCTTGAATGATTGATAATCTCACTTCTAGCTTGAGCAATTACAACTCAACTAATATAGCTCAAAACAACCTTAAATGTGTGCTAAATCTTGTAAAGTAAACCATCATGAATTTCTCACATCAATAAATGACAAGTTGCCTACATCTTGAAGTGATTTCAAGCATATTCTGAAGCACAAGAAAGAAGATTTGTTCCTTGTGGAGTTTGGAAGCTACTTGCACATTGAAGTGGAAATTCGTATGCAAGAGAAGGGAAAAGAGATAGGAACTTTTGGATCTTCCATTTCAAACATGATGGAAGAGGGTAGTTCCCATAAAGGGAATTACAACAAAGGCAAGAAAAGGCCTTACAACATAAGCCATGGTTCTAACAAGAAGCCTAAAGGAACAAGGTGTTGGAACTGTGATAAAGCAAGACATTTCAAGAAGGATTGTCGTGTCGGAAAGGGAAAGAAGGAAATTTCTCCCAACAACCATGCTCAAGGGTCTAAGGACCAAGGGGAAAAAACTCATCAAGGTCAGAATAGAACGGTGTTCTATGAACCACATGTTCCCTATTTAGATACATATCCTAGTTTGGATTTTGTTTAAATGATTCGTGAGGCTTTCTTTATGCATGATGATAATGTTTTATGGTGGGTAGACTCGGGTGCTACGACACACATGAGTATAGACACATCTAAGTTCAAATGTTTGAAAGATTTGGATGATGGACGAGTCATTCACATGGAAAATGAGTTTACTGCCCCTATTAAAGGAACTGGAGAAGTAGAATTAGAGTTCTCTTCTCGAAAGACCCTAGTTCTTAAAAATGTGTTGTGTGTACCTAAGATTAGAAAAAATCTAGTCTCTATGACTTTCCTTAACAAGTGTGGCTATCGACATGTGTTTGAAGCCGATAATTATGTTTTATCTAAAGGTGGTGTGTTTTTAGGTCATGGTTTTTATTTTAATGGGATGAATAAACTCAGTCTTAACAAAGTTGAGATTTCCTCTTATATATTATTTGCTCAAGGAACTGATTCCTCCAAAGGAACTGGTTTTTTAGATTTCCCAAAAGGAACTTATTCCTTCAAAGGAACGTGTTCTGTAGATTCCCTTAAGGGAACTTAGTTCCTTAGATATTGAAGGAACACTTTGGCATGCTAGATTAGGACATGTTCATTATAATTGCATTATTGTTATGTCTAAATATCGCTTGATTCCTTCTTTTGATAAGAATATTGGAAAATGTGTAACTCGCATGCTTGCTAAGATTACAAGAAAACCATTTACTGAATTTCAAATAAACAATGTCGTTCTTGACCTAATACATAGTGATCTATGTGATTTTCATGCTACTCCATCCTTGGGAAATAAGAAATATGTTGTTTCCTACATAAATAATTATTCCATATGGTGCTATGTACTTTTATTGCATGCTAAGGATGAAGCCCTTGGTAAATTTTGAATTTACAAAACTGAATTTGAACTTCAGAAGGCAACCTTGATTAAAAGGTTGCTTATGGATAGAGGTGGTGAGTATTATGATCGAAATACTTCCAAACTATTGGAATTATCCATGAGACCACGACTCCTTATAAAAACAACAAAATGGTGTTTCAGAGAGAGAAAATAAAGTTCTTAAGGAGATGGTAAATTCCATGTTGTCTTATTCATGGTTGAATAATGGATTTTAGGTGAAACCATGCTAACGGCTTGTTATCTATTGAATATAGTTCCTTATAAAAGGAACAAGAGTACTCCATATGAACTATGGTTCCAAAGGAAACTGAACTTGAATTATATTCGAGTTTGGGATTGTAGGGCTATTGTAAAAGTACCTTATCCAAAGAGGAGAACTTTGGGTGAAAAAGGTGTGGTGAATGAATCTTTATTGGATATGCCGAGCATTACAAGACTTATAGGTTCTATGTTCTTGAATCTAACAAGTATATTTTGGTTCATATCGTAATTGAATCAAGGGGTGTAGACTTTGATGAGAAAAGATACTCATTGGCATCTATAATGAAGGGAATTGAGGCTAGTTCTAGCAGAAATCAATAATTGACCACTTTACCTCTACAAGGGAACTATGAAGGAGCAAGTTCTCTTCAAGGGAACTCTGAACCTAAGATCTGTGGAAGTAAGAGAACAAGGAAGAAAAAGTCCTTTGGTCCTGATTTTCAAGTTGGTTGAGGGAACAAGGGACGAGCTTGGTTCTCAATATTCATATTGCTATAACATTGAGAATGATCCAAGAAACTTTCATTGAAGCAATGGAGTCTCAAGATGTGTCATTTTAAAAAGAGGCCATCAATGATGAGATCGATTCCATCATTGCAAATAACACAGGGGTCTTGGCTAACCTTCTCATTGGATGCAAACCATTGGGAACTAAGTAGATCTTCAAGAAAAAGAAGATAGTGGATGGTTCCATTGATAAGTTTAAGGCTTGATTGATTGTACAAGGCTTTAGACAAGATTATGGAACTGATTACTTTGATACTTATGTTCCAGTTTCTAGAATATCATCTATCAGGTTGTTGATTGCACTAGCTTCTATCCATAAGTTGGCCATTCACCAAATGGATGTAAGAACAATGTTCATTAATGGAGAACTATATTGATACGGAATGGAGTCCCAAATCGATTGTTATGAAGATGATACGATTCTACACTCCGTGACGTGACAAGACAAAAGATTAAACTATTAGTTATATTAGTCCATTACATTCATATTATATAGTGGCCGTACTATAGTACTATATTATTAGATTATTAGATTAATTATTAGAATTAATAATTGTTAAAATTAGGTTTCTTTAATTTACGTGAGTGTTTAGGAGTTTAATACTATTAGTTTATTTTTATTTTTTAGGATTAAAGCTGTATATAAGCCTTTCATTTATCATTAATGAAATCAGATTAGCTTTTGTTCAAACACAAAGAAGGCTCCCAAGAGAGTACGTTAATCTCAAATAAAAAATACTCCCCATGAGAGTATCGGTTCACATCCAGGCACTAGTTGTGCCGTCTGTGTCAACTCTTCATAGGATTGGTAAATTCGGCCAGCCAAGGCAAACTCTATGTGTGGAGTTATAAAAAATGAAGATTGTTAAGTCGTGTCACCAGGGTCTACCATTCCCTTTCAATTATGGGGTTCTTCTTGTCGTTCTTATCGGTTTATGTCCGAACTATCCATCACTTTCTCCATTCATTTGTTTCGCTTCTGTCATCCATTGTTCTAAACTGGTTTGTTATTTTATATTTGAAAGATTTGTTGCCTAGATCAGTATCCTTCGGGATAATCCTCGTGTTAATTGGTATCACAACTTATGTGGCTTTGAATCACCTTCGACATTCCAAAGATTAAACCTTTGCGTATCTTCTCTTTCATTTTGAGGTTTGAGTTGAATTTTTAGTTGAATCGTCCTGTTTCTAATTGTCGATTGTAATCTCTTTAATTGAGTCTATATTAATTGATTTACTGGCAAAGACTAACTTTTTTTGTTGAAAGACTTGTTATGTCTAGGCTGTTGACATGACTAGTCATCGGAAAGCCATAAAGCTACAAAATTTCAGCCAAAAACCTCCATAGTCAAAGAACGTACAAAGCTTCCACACCAAAGAAAAAAAGTTGTTTGAAGAATCAAGTTCGAAAAGGAAAGTTCAAGATTTTCTAGTGTCAAGATTATTAGAGAAAAAGAAGGAAGCCAAGAAAAATAAAAGAAAATCAAGTTAGTTGTTCTAGATAATTATTTTCAATATTTTATACATTTATTTGTAATTTATCTTCAACCAATCTCCTAGGAAAAATAAATTTCCCAAAAACAAAAAGATAAAATAAAGAAAGAAAGAAAAATAATAATAAAGAAACGCACTTGGAGAATTGGTTGAGATTTTTGCACAAGATAGGATATTATTGTTAGAACTTCTAAATTTAAAGATTAATTATTTTAAGTTAAGAAATTGAAGTTACTTGTGCACCAAGCTATGAAGAAAGGAAAGCAAGTATTCTAATTTTGGACTGTTATCTGCAGTCCAGGCCGCGCACATGCCACGCCCAGGGGTGTGTCGGATCGAACCAATGTTCATGTGGGATTATCTGAAATATTTGATGAGAGCCAAATTCCTTCTCCAACATCAATCAGACGAGCTTGCTACAACTTCAGGTGCTACACAAGCCAACCCTCCAGCTTCATCGAGATACGATCCGGAAATCATACAATCCATGAAGGACGGTTTAGTCACTATGCCACTCTACAAGTCGTAATTGCAAAAGAAACCATCCGGAGTACGCCAAAAGTAAAGAAGCCACCTCTTGAGCTGAGTCCAGATGTAGATTTGCCTAGAAATGAGGTCATAAAAGGTTCTCCAACCCCGGTCTTAGAAGACGTCCACACTCTAGTGATCCAAGATGTCCTAGCTCCATCGATCAAAGACAGTCCAGTTGAAGTGGTCCAAGACGTCCTCCCTCCACCAATCAATGAAAAGATTTCTAACTCTTCTTCTCCTTTGCTCATTACTTTACTTGCACATGATTATGGCATGGAGAAGGATGGCCCGATAGTTGATAATTCGAAGGTGTACCAACCAAGGACGAGTATAGAGGATTCCATTTGCTCCCTCAGTTGAATAGATGGTCCCGCTTTTTTCCATACATATGTTCATAGTGTACGAGATTAAGAGTGAAGAGCGACCACATCCAGCCTGTGCTAGACACTACCCTCGAGCTCAAGTTCAACAAGATTTAGAGGACGGATCTTCTTAAAGAAGGAAGGAATGATACGCAACAGATTCTAAAACGATCATAATGAAGATGATACGATTCTACACTCCGTGACGCTATGAGATTAAGACATTGTTTAGCATTATATTATTAGATATAGTTTGTTATTTTATTCGTCAATCTTGAATTGTTAGTTTCGATTGACCATGACTTATTAGATAATTAGAAGTCTAAGTTAGTACTTTAGCTAATTAGTTAGTACGTAAGTTTTAATTTTTATTAATAAGTTTATTTTATTTTATTTTTTTGAGTAATTAGAAGTCATATATAAGGCTTCTATTTATCATTAGTAAAGGAGATTAGTTTTTGTTCAAACAAAAAAACACTCCCAAGAGAGTACGATCTCAAACACAAAAACTCCCTGCGAGAGTATCGATTCGCATCCAGGCACTAGTTGTGTCGTCTGTGTGAATTCTTCATAGGATTGGTGAATTCGGCCAACCAAGGTAAGATCTTCGTGCTCCTAGTTCATCAACAATTCTAGGTTGTGTGGAGTTATAGAAGATGAAGGTTGGTAAGTCGTGCAACAAGGGTCTAGCGTTCCCGTTCAATTCAGGGGTACTTATTGTCATTCTTCCCGATTTAAGTCTGATTTCTATCCTTCAATTTGCCATTCATTTGTTTCGCTTCCGCCATACATTGTTCTAATTGATTGTCTTTTATTGTTTAGTAGATTTGTTGTCTAGATCTCAATTGAGATGGCTAATCCCCATATCAATTGGTATTATTCAACATTGTTTGATGTTTAGTGCTCATTGATCATGATAGGGTCCAATCGACGGGAGGTACAAGCACCATTCCACATAGATGATAGATGGCAGTCCCACACTATACGACACCACTACCAAGAAAGAGGGAAACCGAGCACCGTAGCAATGGTCGGCACAAAGTAAAGGTGGCTTTCTTTGACGGAAGCACTGACCCAGAAGAGTACCTTGATTGGGGAAGAAGAGTTAGGGGTTCTGGAGTTATCACAACTTTTCTGACTATGAGAAGATACATATGGCTATTATTTCATTTTGCGGATATGCCGAGTATTTGTGGGATTTTATTGTGAGGGATCGATCCACAAGACGGATCGAACTAGTGTTCATGTGGGATTATATGAAGTATTTGATGAGAGCCAAATTCCTTCCCCAACATCAAGCAGACGAGCTTGCTACATCTTCAAGTGCTACACAAGCCATCCCTCCAGCCCCACTGCGATATGACCAAAAAATTCTACAATTCATGAAGGACGAGTTAGTCAACATGCAAGCCACTCTGCAAGCCATAATTTCCAAAGAAGCCATCCAGAGTACGCCAAAAGAGCAATCACCACCACTTGCGCTGAGTCCACATGTAGAATCACCTAGCAATGATGTGATACAAGATTCTCCCGCCCCGGTAATAGATGACGTCCCCACTCTAGTGATCCAAGATGTTCCTACTCCAGCGATCCAAGATGTTCCTACTCCAGTGATCGAAGAAAGCCTAGTTGAAGTGGTCCAAGACGTCCTGCCTTCACCAATCAATGAGACGCTTTCTAATCATTCTTCTACTTTGCTTACTACTTTACTTGCATGTGATTATTGCATGGAGAAGGATGATTTGAGAGTTGATAGTCCGAAGGTGTAGCAACCAAGGAAGATTATAGATATGTCATTTGATCCCATAGTTGAAGAGTTAGTGCCAATGATGTCCATACAAATGTTCATGGTATACAATTTGAAGTTTAATGAGAGACCCCAACCAACCCATATTAGTAGACTGTCTCGAGCTCAAGTTCGACAAGATTCAAAGATGAATCTTTTTAAAAGAAAGGGCCTACTCTCGCCTACGCGGAGAGGGTTCCGGAAATGCCGAGTGATGAGCAGCTAGAGATTGCAAAAAATACGCCTACTGTTGGAGTAGATAATTAGTCAAAGAACCGGATTCCCCTCTGGTACGTTCATGGAATGACGTATGCAAAGGCAAGGATGTATTTGACAGGTTCTCCCTGAAACCAAAGCTATTTGAGGGGAAGTTCAGAGTTGAATTCCAAGACGGTGCTAATGGAGTCTAGATAATCTCATTTGACCACTCGATTCTTGATGCACTAGAGGAGGCTTGAAATCTATCCATCATCTTTTGACCGCTTGGCACCAGAATCGGATATGAGCCCATGTCAAAAAGGATCTAGGAGGTTATAAAATCAAGGGAAAGTTCAAGATGAGCGATCTACCAAATGGGGTTTTTATGCCGAAGCTTCATATGAGAGAGGATTACGATGCAATCTTAACTGGAGGACCATGGTGTTTCTTTTGACATTATCTCGCAGTAGAACAATGGAAGCCGGAGTTTAGCCTGCTTACTAAGAAGATTTGCAGAACCCCAGTCTGGGTGAGAATTATTGATATGTCAATCTTATTCGATGAAGAAACAACCCTTTTACATACTGTCTTTTGGATTGATGAACCACTGAAAGTGGATTTGAATACGCTCTTTGCGAAGCGTGGAAGATTTTCCCAATTTTCCATTAATCTGTTGGATCTTTTGAAGCCATTGGGGGATTCCATAATAGTGGAGGGAGGGCGTTACAGATTTGAGTTTGAGAATTTGAGTGTTATTTGCCTTAATTGTGGAATTTTCGGACACTTCCCAAATCAATGTCCATCGGATCCGGAAATGGTCAAGAATAGGGAAGAAAGCAGGGCAAGGGCGGTCCAAAATCATATCGGTCAAGGGCAGAAACATGGAGAGGGGTACTACGAGCAATGGAGGCAACATGGAAATAAAAAATGACTTCGCAAGACAATAGCTCCAACGAAGCAGCCGGAGATGGGAACGGAGAAGGTAAAATCGTCGGTGGCCGGAGCGGGGGAATTTAGTATTGGCGGCAAATTCGAGGCACTGGTGGAGAAAAACGAAAACATGAAAACCTCTGAATTCGGACTATTGTTTTGGAAGAAAGCCAAGAAGATCAACACGCACTCATTGACAGTCTGATTTATGCAGAGATTGCTAGCGAGAACATGAACAGTTATGCCCAAAAATGATTTACAGATGGTTTATATGGGATCTCGTAATGAAGCTCAAATAGATGGAGGAGGTGGGCCTATCACACAATCTAAAAAAGTCCATGCATGTCCTCCTATTTCCAAGCTTCAAAAGTCGGAAGAACCTCCAGATGGGCCTATTATTGGATGTGGGCCGGAAAAGTCCTGTTATTTAAAAAAGCCCATGTAAGAAAAGCCTATTCTTAGTGTTGGAAATAGAAAAAAGAATCTAAAGGTAACTAAAGATATGGTTTCTTCCAAATACAAGAATGAGGTTATTGTTGAACAGAACATTGATTATTTCTTAACTACCCACTGGGGAAGAAACCATAATCGGGTAGGGGGGAGTCCAAGTAAGTCTTGTGGGTTCTTTACTCCTTCATACCCAAATGATTAATTCGATTCTCTGGAATTGTCGTGGAGATGATAAGGCCGGCTTCTCAAAGAATGTGAAGTATTTGTGTAGAAAATTCAAAGTGGAGGTTTTAGCTTTGTTTGAAACCCAGTTGGCGGGTCCTAAAGCGGTGCATGCGTGTGATAGTATTAGTGTTGGCAGCTCTTGTGTGGTGGATTTGATTGGTAGGGGGGAGGCATGTTAATTTCATGGGACCCAAATACCGTCCAGAAAGACCCTATGAAGCTTCATTGTTCCCCTTTCTTGCTTGATTTTTTTGTTTATTCATTCATAAATTTGAAAAAACATAAAAAAAGACTTCTATTAATATCCCCATCTAAATGAAATAATTAAAAATTAAACAGGTGTTAAAACAAGGAGCTAATTTCATTTTTGCTTGTATCTCCAAGAATGGCAAGTCTTTGCAATTTAACATTTCATATGCCCCACCAACGCCACACGTCGGGTTAGCTTTTGGCGGGATATTGATATTGTGCTCAGCACTGGTGTAGGTCCAGTGTTTTTTGGTCGAGAGCTTAATTGCATCCTCCGGGTGGAAGAGATAACGTGGGATCGGGGTAACTTCACTTGGATTCGAGCATGATACAAATCCTTGTGGATAACCATGGATTGATCGACCATTGGTTCTCGGGTAATATGTTCACTTGGTCTAGAGGTTCAACATCAAAAACAATTGTGGCAAAGTGACTCGACCAAATCATGTTGAATACGGGAGCCTTCCTTGCTTGGCCTAATTCATGTGTACACCATCTTACGAAGCATGGGTCAGACCACTCACCACTACTCCTTTCCCTCTCACCCAATTCGCACCCCCCTGTGAATCGCCGTCCTTTCCTCTTTGATGCGGCTTGGTTGTCTCACCCAGATTTCCTCCCGTTTATTGAATGTGCTTAGAGTAAAGAGAATCCCACTAATGTTTCCCTTAGGGAACTCCAAGCCTCTATCAAATGGTAGAATAAGAGAGTGTTTGGAAACAGTGAGAAAGCATAAGGTGTTGATGGACATTGAGATAACACTTAGCGAGATTGATCGGGGGCCTTTGGACTTGCTTCTTTATAGTGAGAGGGACCTCCAAGTGGAACTTGAGCTTATTAACCACAAAGATGAGGTTTTATGGAAACAAAGATTGAGAGATAGTATGGTTTGAGATGGAGACCGCAACACGTGCTTCTTTCACCTCTCAACCCTTCTCCATAGAAAATATAATCGAGTGTCTCTTAAGAACTCGAGAGGGGAGTGGGTGCCAGACCCAAGGGAGCTTGAGAGGTTTGTTGTGAGTTTCTTTGTGGATATTTATACCGTCTAACCAAAAGAGTTATACCCGATTTGCGCATATCATAACCTTCCCTCCGTCTCGAGGGCTCAGATTGGAGCTTGTTGGACAAATAATTCATGGATGATGATATCTATGTTGCCGTTAAGGGGAGGAGAGCTTTGAAATCACTAAGGCCCGGTGGATTCCAACCAATTTTCTACCATAAGTGTTGGGAGTTCGTAGGGGCTTGGTTATTAAGGCAATCCCACACTTCCTTGAGTGTTCCTCGCTCCCTCGCGATCTTCATTACACGCTTATCTCGCTCATTCCAAATTCTAGCAATCCAGAAAATGTATCTCTTTTCGACCTATTAGCCTTTGTAACATGTTTTTTCCGATTATTACTAACATGCCCCCTAACCGCATGCAAAGTATTTTTCCCAAGTTGTTGGTCCTTTTCAGGTTATCTTCCTTCGGGGGAGGTTGATTATTGACAATATTGTTCTTGTCAAGAGTGTATACATGCTATGAAGAAGAAGCAAGGAAATAAAGGTTGGATAATGATGAAGATTAATCTTGAAAAAGCCTATGGTGGATTGAAGTGGGACTTCATGGTTGACACCTTGGTTGATGCCTGGTCAAATGGATATCAAATGCATTTTTTCTCCATCACTTAATGTCCTTTGGAATGTCGAGAGAACAGAGCGTATTTTGCCTACTAGAGGGATTTGACAAGGGGACTCCATTTCACCATACCTCTTCGTCATGTGCATTGAGAGACTTAGTCATATCATTATGGAAAGTGTGGCATCCGGGCGATGGAGACCAATAAGAGTGTCTCGCGGGAAACCTCCTATCTCTCATATCCTTTTTGCTGATGATATTCCACTTTGGTGCGAGGCTTTGCTTGAACAGTTTTGGGTGGTTCAAGAGTGTCTGGACCGCTTTTCCCGTTCTTCAGGTCATGTGTGAACAAAACAAAGTCTTGTCTCTATGTGTCTTCTAATGTGGGTTCAGCCGTTATTGAACTTACTAGACGTGAGAGCGGTATGGTGGTCTCAAGTGATCTTGGGGTTTACCTTGGTGCTCCTCTTCTCAAATAACGTGTGGATGACTCTACTTTCAGACCGTTGCTTCAAAAGATCAATAGCCACCTTAGCCCTTGGCGAGGACGGAACCTTAGTTTAGCCGATCGGGTAACACTTCTCAGCGATTTTAAAATCCATCCCCGTTTACACTATGGCGTAGCTTTTGCTTACGGGTCGGGTTTGTGAGAAAATTGATCATCTTACTCGCTCCTTTATTTGGGGGAAGTTGGGAGAATGCTAGGAAGGTGCACTTGGTGAATCGGGATGAGGTGTCAAAACCAAAGGAAGTGGGTGGAATTGGTTAAAGGAACTTAATCTTGCAATCAATAGTAAATTAGCGTGGAGATTCCTTCATAGGAATGGTGAGTTTTGGGCGGAAGTGATGCGTGATAAATATATTAGACCATCGCTTGAAGAAAGAAGGGACATGTCCCATATATGGAGATCGATTAGTCGGGCATGGATCGATTAGTCCCACAAGAGACGATGGTAAGTTGGAGTAAGCCGAGCTTGGGGTGGGGGAAACTTAATACCGACGGGTCAGTCATTTTTGGTAGGGAGGCAGTGGAAGGGGTGATTCGGGATTGCGAGGACATGTGGATTGGTGACTTCATCCACAACATTGGTTTGTTCTCGGTGTCGGCTGCGTAGTTGTGGGCCGTTATCTCAGGGCTTAGGTCTGCATGGTCGAAGGGGTACAAGAGGATTTACTTGGAGACTTATTCGACTATTGGCATTTAGTTTCTAGGTAAACTTGTGGATCGTTGTCACCCCCTCCCCAGCCTTGCATCTTTGGCACAAGTCTATATTGCTAGGAACTAGTTGTTCCAGTTCCGACATGTGTATAGGGAGGTCAACCTGCGTTCCTACCTTTTGAGTTCAGTTTAAGCATCACGGTTCTTGAGTCTCTATCCAATAGGGTGTTATTTGTACTTGATGATGACATTAGGGGACGGTCTACGCCCCGTTATACTTTGTTGTAGCCCGACTTTTTTTCTATCATTGATAAATTAACGGAGAGTTTCACCTCTCCTTAAATAAATAAAAAACTCAAATAGTTTATGCTTATCTTAAAATGTGACAACCCCTCTTTGACTAACCATTATAGATCAATTAGCTTTTGTTGGACTATATATAAAACTATGTCTAACATACATAAAAGGTATATGAAATCGATTTTCCAAAAAGAAATACATTCAGTCCAAGGTATTTTTGTTGCAGATTGAGCTATCCACAACAATCTTCTTAGAACACATAAAATCTTCCATTCTTTTAAAAATAAAAATAAAAGAAAGACGGATAAGCCTAAATTTGATATGGAAAAAACATATGATAAAATTCAATAAGATTTTATTTTATTAGTGTGAATAAAATTGGTTTCAACACTAAGTATTGTAGAAATCAAGTTTACCACACGAAAAAATAGTAGTAGTGTTGAAACCAAGTTTCCAAACAACAAATAAAACATATTTTGGAATAATATAAGAATCATACAATTGGTTCAACATAGCTAGTACTAGTATCCTTGAAAAATATTTAGGTTACCCATTCATCAATGAGAAAATCAAAGGGGACACTTTTTAGGATGTCGTCATCACATATAAACAACAATTCACCCATTGAAGAGCTTCTTCTCTCTCATAAGAGGGAAGTTATACCGTGATTCGAGCTAATTTATGGGTCAAACGTAATTATCCTATGTAAAGCCTTATGCATACAACTACAATCCATAGAAAACTTGATCAAATTAATAGAAACTTTTCTAGAATAAAGGTATTGACCACTCTCCATTTATTGAATAAGACAAAATCTGCAGAAGCAAATCTAATGTAGGACTTTCCATACAAAAATACTTCATATGATCATAGCCTTACAAATCAAATTGATACGGAAGATCATAGGGAAACCTGATAATATATGGGTCAAATTATTTGAAGATAAATATCTTAAAAGCTACACTATGTTAAACCATTCAGACGAGAATAAGAATAAATCCTGACAACAGAACCCCAATCTGAATTCATTAAAGGATTACAATAACAAATAGATTAAATATTCAATTCCCAATGTTTGTATTGATGATAACCTTGAGTTGGGGGTTGCATTATTAAAACAAACAATGCTTGCGATCTCAATCTCTTAAAATAATTACTCATTAGTGAAAGTTCAATATTATGTCCTATATCCATCTCCCATATAATAATATCATCGATGTTGGGCTCCGAAAAATCAACCCTCTATAGAGGATCGCTTTAGTGGTGGCCTCAGTTAAGTCTTAACCCAAGACGCATGATCGATCCGCTAGAATTTCCAACGGTTAGCAAAACATTGTATGCTAATGAATGACGAGAACTACAATCCATGGGTGTAACGTATTCAACAAGGGAGACAAATCCATGAATTATGGAGCGACTTAATTATTGTGACGGTTTTAATACCAATTATAAATATTTGATTATGATAAGAAACAAGGGGATATTCTCTAAGCAATACATTGAGCACTAATTTTCTATCTCACTCCAACTGTTAATTTCTCAAAAGCTTGTGACTTACATTGTTCTTTAGCTTACGATTAACCAGCGACAATGCCACGATCGATAGTGCGTCTTATTTACATTCTTGCATTTCCTATTTGTTTGTTCTATATTATTCATTGTTTACTTTCCATTCATTGCATAATTGACATGCTTGCTTATTCAAATCATCGACTCACCCTTCCTTGGGCAATTAGGATTTAGATTCTTTTTATAGAAAATAATTTAGCGTCCACCATGGGATAAAAATAGTTGGTTATATAGATCAAAAGGTTAATTCTTGTACATTACAATACCTGGATCAAAAACTCATCACGATTTGGTTGATCCAGGGAATTCAAAGTCCCAAGAGCAGAATGCAATCCCTTCTATGATGCATTGGAAGAAGAACAAGTTATTCACCTGGGGAGCGGAGCATGAGTCAGCTTTCCAAGCACTCAAAGACTACTTGACGAGTCCATGTGTTACCAAAGCTCAAGGGTGAAGAACCCTTACCTCTTTATCTAGCAGTAGCGGAACACCGGTCAACACCGTACTGGTTCAAAAGGAAGAAGGAAGGAAATCACTTATATATTATGTAAGTCGTCTTCTTCTTCCCACAAAAGCCAGGTACACCTCTTTAGAGAAGGTAGTCTTGGCCTTAGTGATGGCATCCACAAAACTCAATTTGTACTTCAAAACTCAAATCATCATCATCACACTAGTCATCCCATGAGATTAGTAATGAGGAAAACAGAATTCACGGTCTCATGATGAAACGTGTTGTCCAACTGGGAGGATACGGGATCGAGTACAAGCCTAGGACTGACATCAAATCTCAAGCTTTGGTAGGCTTTGTGGTGGATTTCAACCCGACATTGGAAAAAGAGGCGGTAAGAAAAGCAAAAGGTTTAATCGAGGTAATAGTCACGGGGACATGGACTTTACACACTAATGAAGCGTCAAATGTTAAAGAAACGGGCCTAGAAGTCGTCCTTAAATCACCAAAAGGGAACACAATAGAACTAGTTGTGACATGTGAATGAGAAGCAACTAATGATGAAGAGGAGTACAAAGCTCTTATTTTGTTGTCTCAATTTGGCCAAAGACCTAGGTGCAGGTGACATTACGGTGGTATGCGATTCGTTACTCATTGTCAGTCAGGTCCATGGTACCTATGCATCAAAAGACAAATGTATGATAGCATATCTGGATGTCATGCGCAAACTTTCTTCAAAGTTTGGTAAGATTGAAATTAATCAAGTGGCTAGGGAACTAAAACACTTAGGCGGACTCATTGGCAAACCTAAGGTCTTCCTTGGATCCCCGAGAACTCCCCAACGTTACATTTATCCATATAAGAACACCGACACTACATCTAGAAGTCAACGATGTACTCGTGATTGGTCAAGTCCCCCACGGGATAGAGCCAGAAGATTGGAGGCAACCGTTTCTTAAGTGGTTAGTTGACGGTGACCTCCTGAGTTACAAGTCAGATGCCAAGCGACTCGAAGTTCAAGCACTCCCATTCAAGGTAGCAGATTAAATGTTATTCAAAAGGTCGGTAACAAGGCTATGGTTGAAATGTCTAGGCAAGATCAAAGTTCAATTCCTCCTCCCATCACTACACGAAAGCGAATGTGGCAAACACGCGGGTGGATGTAGTTTGGTTTGCAAAGCATGGCAATTAGGGTATTATTGGCCCACTATGAACCTCGACGCATTGTAATACGCTAGAAAGTGTGACATATGTCAGGGAAATACTCCCATTCCGCAACAGCCTGCGGTTTGCTTTAACCGACTTTATCACCTTTCCATTCATGAGGTAGGGCATGGATATAATGGACAAATTACCGCCTACACCAGGGCTACGCGTCTTCTTTCTTGCCATGATAGATTACTTTTCGAAGTGGATTGAAGATGAAGTACATAGAGAGGTCAAAGAAAAGGACGTCATCTCATTCATCAAAAGGAAAATCCTTACTCGATTTAGCGTGGTTCATTGGAAGCAAGACGAGGGCATTCTATGAACGATGCAACATCAATTTATTAATGTACAAGCCAAGGTATCCCTAGTCAAATGGTCAGACAAATCCCAACAATAATATCAAGAAAAAGTTGGTAGGGGACAAGGGGAAATGGGATGAAAAACTTCCATATGTCATTTTCTCTAACAAACAACACAAAGAACGCGAAGGAAAAGTCTCCCTTTGTGTTTGGTTACTAGTGAAAAGTGGTCGTGCCAGCAGGGATTCTAATCCCGGAGATGTTGTATGGGTTGAAAAAACCTGAGCAAAATGACAATGAAATCACTCATAGCACTGACACCATCAACGAGTTGAGAAAGGTGCGAATTAGAATGGTTCACTACCAGCAACGTCTCGTAAAAAAATTACAATAAGAACATGTGGATCAAGGCTTTCAGAATTGGAGATTGGGTCTTAAGGAAGATGTTCTAGAAGACGAGGGATACAAGAGATGGTAAGATGGCACCACAATTGGAAGGACCATACTAGATCACTGACATAGAGGTCCAAGGCGTATATGGATTACAGGACAACGACGGTACATGCATCCCAAGGAGTTGGAAATTCTACTCACCTCAAACTTTATCACTTTAATATAAAGATGCTCGAATTCCTCACAGGATTTCCCCTCAGCCTTTCCTGCCCTAGTTTGGAGGCTCTCGCATAGCTTCATCACCTTCTCGTGCCCTTAGCGGAGGTGTTGGAATATCTGTTGAATACAAGGCAACGAAAGTAAGGGTCCACTAAAAGAATGAACAAACTTATTAAAGTCTTAAAATATAGAAGTTTTGGATGGTTTCATCCCAATTATCCATAGCAAAAAGCTCCTCCATGTCATAGATTATAGGTGTTGACGGCCTTTCACCAAAGTCAAAAGACATCCGGGGATACTTTGTCTTTTTCATATCAATCATCGTCACGTCAACAGTCTGTTTTCAACCTTAACATGGGAAAGAGGAGGAAGCCCGACATAGAAAGAATCAAATAGAAATAATATATATATAGTAAAATCACACACAACTTACACAAAAAGATAGGAAAAATAAGCAGATAATCCTGGGAAATCTATGAGTTGTGACAAGGGTACTTGGTTCAAGCAACTTGTTAGTTGAGCTTTAATCATCTTCTTAAAGCTTAATCTATTTCTCTTTGTTTTGATGATAACAAACTAATATGTTTAATCTCTTAGTGTTTTTAAGCCTTCCAGGTCATTGCCATATTTGTAAGGATGCGCTTAAGTCACTTAGAGATGCGCTTGACTGGTCACAGTCGCGCTTAACACCAAGCGGAGAAAGTAAGTTTCGCAAACGGTGTTTAATAAATCCATTCAAGACCAAGAAGTAAGAGTGATCGAGCTTCGAGGGCGTAGAGACGCGCTTGAATGAAGTTGAAGAAAGTTGACCACGAGGTTCCACTGAAGCTTAGGGTGCGCCAGAGCGCAGAAGAACAAATCTACACGCTTCGAAGGCTGGTAAAGCGGGAGAGTGCAAGTTGCGTGCACAGGAAGGTGCGAGAAGAACTTCACACTCTTTGGGACGCTACTCCAGGATCGCCAGCGTGGCAAGAGTTTGTTAGAGCTTGAAGCACACGGATTGCTTATGTGGCGTGGATCAACACATGAAGAACAAAACCAATTCACTCCAAGCCGTTGATTAATTCTGGTGAAGTGATCAAGGCACACGGATTGATGAGGTGGCATTGTGCTTAGTCTTTGTTTGTTACACAGTTGAGTTATAGGTTTAGCTTAAGACTTGTGCATAAATAGAGTACTATTACATTCACTCTAGGCATTGCAAACATAGATAATATAGGAAGCTAGAGAGAGCTTAAGAGATATTTCGTTTGTAATCAGAGAGTGTTGAGAGTGCCTTCTTGTTCTTCAGAGCTGAACTCAGAGTATTGTAGAGAGAGTGCTTACGAGTGAGCTTCTTGTGTTGAAGCAAGAGATTGTAATCACTTCTTAATCAATACAAGTGTAGTGGTGAGTTTTATCCCGAGTCAACTAGTGACTTAGGGTTCTCACCGTTTGGAAATTCTTGTGTGTGCAAATATAGGTGTGCTTTAACAACTTAAAGCGCGCTTTATTGTCTGTCTAACCTCTTCCGCACTTAAGGACTTTAGTAAATTCATTACTAATAGTTCATCATAGGTTAAGCGCAAGCCAAGCATTCAAAGCGTAATTGAATCCTTGTTAAGCGCAACTAAGGCTTAATGAACCTTAGTGACAGAGAACAATAGCTGATCAAGACACGTGTTTTCTACTTTGGTAACGTGTTGTTTTCTACACAACTTTTTCCTCAACGACATCTTCGTCTTACACAGAGACTTCATAGTCCTATGGAGGGGGTCTAGAGACTAACACACAAAGGTCGCCCAATTTATTTTCGACCATCTTGTGAAAATGTCGAAGCTACCCAGAGATACCTTGCAACATTTCAAGGACTTTGATGTTGACCGCAATTTGCTGAATCAGGGCCTGCTCTAAATCACTGGCTTTGGGGAGATACTTGAAATCCTCTTTCTGTCCTATCCCTTTAGGAGCTTGAGGAGGTTCATCCATACTGGAGTGCTTGAGAAGACGGTGCATGCCCTGTATGGAGATGATGTTCTCGTAGGTAGTCTTATTGGTAGGTCGATAGGTGCCAAAATTGATCATGATTTTCTTGACCAGGTTAGGCTAAGGAAATGAGTGGGTTTTCTGTTGACAGGATATGAGCATGTGGAGTAGGATGAACTTTCGAGTATCAATTGGTTTGCCCTTCATGTCTTGCTTCATGAAGTAGGCGTCTGCAATATTCATCGTATCACGCTTCTCCTGGTGCAGTATGATGTTATGGATGAGTATGTGGTGGAGAAGCTTATCCTGGAAGCTGAGCAGGTTGGTCTTCAGGTATGAAATATTCCGCCGACTAAAAAGGAGTTGGAAGGTGTCGGCCTTACTAGAGGGCCATTTCTTTTTGGGAAGTGGTGAGTAGCCCTCTCCAGTAGGGAACCCAAGCACCTTGGCCACTAGTTTTGCATTGATTGTGAATGGATCTTCACCCCGAGGAAGGAGGGCGATGGTATAGGTCAGGCCAGGGGCGGGATCACAGGGTTTAGATTGGAAATAAAAAATTGACCTCATTGTCATCAACTACAAAAGGCTCTTGCTCAAGCTCAAAACAACGGGTGTGCTCCAGAGTCGCTAAAATGGAGGCTATGTCAAAATCGTTGGAGTCAACAATGTCCCCGAACCCTGCTCCAATGATGATATGGTCTATGATTGAGCACACCTAGAAATTGCCCATCGCTAGTGGCAGCGATATGTCCAGGGGCATGGATTCCATAGAGCCGGTTGATTCTCCACTATGGGGAGTAGGGAGAAGGGCCTTTTCAGATGGGAAAATGGGAGGTGAATGGACTTTAGTCTTCTTGGCCGTGGAGGAAATGTCTTCATTGAGCGGCCTTTTGCGCGACTGGCGAGATGCGCTACCTTGATCGCCTTGAATGAGAGTGGGCTTGGGCGACTTGTGCCCTTCCCTAATTGCCAAATTAGTGATGACGACCAATTCTTTCACCCCGGTATTGGTGAGTTCGATCACTTCTTGTTTCTCAGAGTTGTTGGACTCAGTTGCGACTCATTGTTGGATAGGGTTAGGGTTTTCTCGGAGCTTGTGGGTGATTTTCACTTTTGGTGGGTAGGAGGAGGAGGCACAACTTTGGTGGATAGAGGTGGAGAAGGAGTTGAGGGTGGTGATTTCAGGAGGCAGGTGGGGTGATGATAGGAGAAGGTGCTTGTGCCTTGGCCTGAGCTTCTGCTAGGGCTTGTGCCTCTTGCATTCGATTCTTGAATGCAAGAAACTCGGCATACTCTACAACCTCGATGGATTGAGTAGTTTGGTTAGTGTTTGATGAGTTGGCCGTTGTATGTGAGTGAGAAGTTTGACAGAGAGTAGAAATTTGTAGGGAGATGAGCGTGAGGGTATGGTGATTTGAAGGCAAAGAAGAAATTTGAGAGATTTAGTGAAAGCTTGAAGATGCCGGTGAAAGGGATGGTGAAGGGATATGGGATTAATATCTAGTGGCTTCAACAGTCACATGCTTCAACGGTCACAGGGTAAATCTTGAAAAAATCTCTTGGGAACCCAAGTATTTGCAACGGCTACATTGTAGGAACTGGGAAAGGAGGCGGCGTATTAATTGCGTTCACAACTAGCCTTTATGAAAGTCGGTTCTTTTATCTAACGGGTCGGTCCCCATAAAACACATAGTCAGTCCCCATAAAACTAACGATCGGTTCCCATTAATTATGACTATACTTACTCAAAGAGGTCTTGGAGTAGCGTTTAAACTTAGTTCCCAAAACCAGCAATAGGACCAGGGAGACATATGCATATGATGGATGCATTATTTCCCGGGTCGTTTTATAGGTAGTCAAACAACTTGTTATGAAAATAAGGCAAGACTAAAGGTCTTGACCTCTTTTAATTCCTACACTTCACTAAATCCTATTAGTTAGAATATAGCGTAAGTAAAGGTCGAACCCGCATGAGGCATCAACTTATCTAAGCTTTTCTAGAGAAAATCTGTTTTAGAAACAAATGGGTTTTGATTGATTAAAACTAACTAATAAAAACAGCAAAAAGAATGATTTATAAACTAATAAAGATTATTTTTAGCAGAGCAAATTCATGTTATCTGGTTGATGAATATCATTGTAATTTCATAAGAACACATAAAACGTGGCATATTTGACCCTACTCATAAACGACAAGTATCTAACACCTCAATCCGAGCATACTAAATCTAACCAAATTGATTAAGTACGAAGAAGACATATAGTTCAAATCAATGGAAGCATTAATGATAAGAATGCAAAGGAATAGGCATTTCACGACTATGGTATAATGCAATTCTCTACACTATGACTTAGTTCAAACCGAATCTAAGTGTTCATGCTTGTTTCGAAGGAATATATCGAGACGAACACCATTAATCTATCCAAAAAATTATGAATAAAGACTTTAATCCTAGGTGATCAATCTAGCAATAAAATAAAGAATTCAATACACAATAATCTCAAAGAAAAACAATGAAATCATGCTAACAAGCTGAAATTATGCAATTACATCAAACCAAACAACAATTCAATGCTTCACTAAGAAATTGGGGTTTTAGCCATCCATACAAAGGTTTAAAGAGATAGAAAAATTAAGAACCATTACTAACCTTTGAAGAATAAACTCTAAAACACCCAAGAGAAATGTTTTCTCTCAAGCATAAAACAAACTACAAAACAATAAAAGAGAAACCCTAAACAACGTACTAAGAACGATAAAAGAGATAACTTAAAATAATAGAGTTTGAACTTTTTAAAGGCTTAACCTAAAAGAAATAAATAAAACAATAGAATCTCATAAATAACAAATCAATTCATCCCAAAAATGCAACAAAAAGATAGGAAGAAAGACTAAGTCTTTAAGTCCGTCTAGAGATCGGTGGGGTCCGATGGTCAACGGCGGCCACTGATGACTTCTCTGTAGCCTTATACAAATTCCACATCAGAGGGTGCTGATGGATGTGCCACGTATTCACTCTTCCTAAGATCCTCAATGCCTCTAATAAGCTCCAAAGTAACTCAAATAAGATATATAGCGTTGGATAAAGTTTTGGACTAAATACGTTGTAAGAGCGTCCATAAATGTAGTGAAATGGTGCTAAATCCATGCTTATAGACGAGTAGTAGACGTGCCTATCAAACATCCCTACACTTAAACTTCTTATTGTGCCGAGTGGAACAGAATACCACTCAATTCTCGGTAATCCTCATGTAGAAAGTCCAAGTACAAAAATGCTCACATAGAAAAATAACACTCAATAAGCTCGTCCCATTCCAATCAAACCTATAAATCAAAGTCTTATCACACTGTATAATTCTCTCAATCCTACGAAGTAATCACTCATAACCATGTAACCGTGTATCCCGAGTGACCATAACCAATAAAATCAACTAACATCCTATTCTCCTCTAAAACAAAGATAAAAGATAATGATAAAAAATCAAAAGAAAAATAAAAATCCTAACTCCATCCTACACATATCCTCTTCAACACCATACTGACCCACTTCTCTAAATAATGTCCATTTCACACTACAGAGTTCAACCACCAATTCCTAGAGAAAAGATCCACATAGCACAGCCATAACAATATGCATCAAAAAACAGAAAAGAAGTCTAATCCTAGTATTTACCGTACCATCGCCAATAATGTGTCTCTGAATCTCTCAAAAGAAAATAATGATCAAATACCTCATACGAAATGCAAAGTAAGACCAAATTACTCTAGGGAAAAGATTTAAATCATGTAAGCTTAATGTGAGGTAAAAATAAAAATAAAATATACACCTTATCTCTCCTTGTGAAACCTACCCAACACGAACAAGCCAAGAGAGTCGCTTTGACCAAGCGAACAAGCTAGAAACTATCTTTGAGCCTTGAAAAGATAGCAGATATTGCAAAGGAAGTCTCAACCAACTCTAAGTTGAAGAATCACAATTCCGAAGTGCATATATGTAGAAGAGTTGAAGACAAAGACTAGCAGAGCGAGGAAGAGAGTCGTTGCTGGCTAGTGTATCCAATTCTTCAACAATGAAGATTTGAAGTGAAGGGAATCTTCCCAGGTAGCTTATGCTACACCAGCGTGTAGAGTATTCGTGCCAGATGTTGGGAAAGACGTGAAGCTCAGGATAGGCGAATGTGTTTCTACCTATGGAGAGTGAGGAGCATGGATCGCCAACATGGACGAGTTGAAGCAGAGTGGTGTGGAGCGGATCACCAGCGTGGAAGAGTTTGTTACAAGTTATTTGCTCAAGAAAAAGGAGAATTTGTGGAGGAGCTGCCTGGGAGAGTAGTCACACGGATTGCCAAGGTGGCAATTTCCTTTATTACAATATTGTATAGTGTTTTCAAACTTGGGGAAGAAGTTTAGGATTTCTATAAATAGTTGTAATAGTTGTATGCAATAGCACGAGATTCGGAAACCTCGAGAGGGAGAGAAAGTCTAATTAGCACAAACACAACAAGATCAGGAAAGCCTGGGAGTTAGTACGTTGAGTGTCTTGGAGGGATGCAACAAGACTGAAAGCTGGGAGGTTAGTAAGATTGAGTGTTTGGGGTTGGTTGGTGATCTATGAGTGAGTGAGTGTCGTCTATACAACTTGAGAGAGATAAACGTTGTAAGTGATCTGAACGTGAGTGTAGTGAGTAGAGTGTTATAAGGCCTTGTAATCCTCTGTTCATTATATTCAATATATTGGTGAGTTTCATCCCAGGCATGTATTATTGCCAAGTTTTCTCACCTTATCAAGTCTCTATGTGCATATTGAGTTGAATCTTTCATTTAACCATCTAAGATTCATATTGTGGCTTTCCCTGTTAATTCCGCATTTATAGCACACTCGCTTTGTAGCGAGTTGTGCTTATTTGAGGGAAATAGACTCATTTAAAAGTGTTTTTAACTTCTGTATATCTTAAACACTAAAGTTAGTCAATTGAGCTACTCTTCTCTAAGAGCTAGTCGAATCAAAGCTACTCTATAAAGGTTTTTAACAAGCAAATTACTTCTATATTTACTCGCTTTATTGAGATCTAGTCTTTGGATACTAGCTTTATAGATTTTGTTCATTGATTACAGAGTAAGTGTAACATTCACGCATATATCTTGTTACACGCGCTTTTTATCTCGATCCTTAATCTTCATAAAAGCCACAAGTTCATGTATGTGGAAAGCAACACCTTTTAAGGAAGCGATTGAGATTCTACTAGATTTTATAGTTCAGATTCATTGTATCTTTGATATTTTTGAACAGTTCGAATATTTCAGTTTGGGACATTCGTTTTAGCATTTGCCTTTAAAGTTTTGAGTTTTAGGTTTTGAAAAGGTAGTCGATTGAATACGTCTATTAGAGAGCGATATTATACAAGCCTAAGTAGAGAATCGTGTGTCAAATCTAAAATTGTGCGTTTGACTTAGGTTATAATTCTTGTGATCAATCAAATATAAAAGTTTGTTTGAGTTTCATTCTGTGTTCCACGAATTATCTAAGTTACAAATAGAAAGCTTGAATTCCACTATTAGGAACCTGAAATCTCATTTTCTTAGATCAATCCCTTTTTTATCCTACAAGCTCGAACAGGGAGAGAGAGAAAAATTCTCAAGTAAAGGTATTAGCTCAGAGAAGCATGAGAAAACCTGGTCTTTTGAGCACATAAACAAGGTCCAAGTGAAGCGCGTCAAGTCATTAATGAACAAAAATATGTAGGGAGCACCACCAGGGCTTTGAACTCACATTGGTCCACAAAGATCCATATGAAGTATCTTTAGAGACTTCTTAGAAGTGACATCTTTTCTGGCTTTAAAGGAGCTTCGAACATGTTTCCCTTGCACAGAATCAGCACATTGTGACATATTTTTGGGATTGATAGTAGGGAGACCACAAACCAGTTCCTTTGAGTGTAGATTGTAAAGAAGATGTAGACTTGCATGGCCAATTCGTTGATTCCATAGAGAAGGATGATCCTCAATGGAAGCAAGGCACATGCGACTGTTTGGGATGTAGCTTGAGTCAAAAAGGTAGGTGTTATTGACTCGCTTCCCTTTCGGGATGATCTCGTTTGTTGAATTCCTGACGAAGCATCTGGTGGTAGTGAAAGTGACTTCATTAGGGAATTCATCACAAAGCTATGGAACACTCAGCAAATTGAAGCATGGACTATCAACCAAATTCACAATTTGAACTTCAATTATGTCATTAATTGGACATTTCCATGTCCCTTGATTCCACCAGTCTTTTTATTGCAGAAGGAGATATTTCCACCTTCAGTCGCTTGATATGAGAGGATTTTATCTTTGTAACCAGTCATATGGAAGGAGAAGCCTCTATCAATGTATCATTTGTCCTTCCCGCTTGTTGGTTTGTGCTAGAGTGTGCAACTAGTTAGCTCAAATATTTCGCTTGTTTTGATGATGATAAACATTAGTATTTGATGTCCATTGTGTGTGATATGCTTTCCAGGAATAGCTCAAGGAGTTAGGAGAATAGCTTTGACACAAGCGAACTAGCTTAGTCCATTAGGAGACTAGCTTGAAGCCTAGGGGGAAAGATGAATCCCGTCAAGGTAGAATAAGTGATGAAGTGAAGAATAAAGAAGAGAAGAGAAGAGTAAGAAGACAAAAGGACTAACTTTAAGTGAAGAGAGTCACTGTAAAGCTAGTGGATCGCGCTTCTACATAAAGAGAGAAAATACAAACAATGGCGTGCAAAAGAGAGAGTCTAGATGAGGAATCGTGCACCAGCGCATAGAGGATTTGGTCAGGTGAAAGGCAGGTCGAGAAGCTAAGGATAGGGGAAGTGGAAGGAATTGGTGTTTGTTAGGATTTCTACCTATGGATAGTGATGAACGAGGATCACCAATTTCGACAAATCAGGGACGCACTAAGAGTGTGGAGCGGATTGTCAACGTGGACAAAGTTGTTACTCAAGAGAAGAAGCAAAAAGCGCATATGGTCGTTGATGTATTCCAGGAGTGGATTGATCACACGGATCGCTAAGGTGGAGTTCTTCATGTCGTTAGGTATAGTTTTTCTAAGACTTGTGCATTAAGGATAGTAATACTATATATACGTGCATTAGTTGATGTTAGGCACATGGGTTTACGAGCTTAAGAGTTTATAAGCTAGAGAGCTAGAGAAATATTTAGAGAGAAATCTAGGGAGCTAAGAGAGCTTAGGAAACTTCACTTTCCAAGAGGAGATAGTAAGAGTGATTCAAAAAAAAGTTGTGAGCTAGAAAATCTACTTTTTATTGAGTACGCTATGAAGTAAGCGAGTGTTTTAAATCACCTTAGAGCTTGAGAGAGATTGTTTGTATTGTGTTGAATGCATATTGTATTATGAGGGAGAGTTACTTAGAGTTAAAACTAGCTCTAGTGTGTAATTTCTCTTGATTAATATAATTTGAGTGGTGAGTTTTATCACAAACTTATTAGAAGCTTAGGGTTCTGACCTTGGTAATCCTTGCATTGAGCTGAACATCTAGACTCATATTTCTAAGTTAAACATTGTAGCTAATCTCCTCTTTTGCAACTCTAACACACTAGCTTATTAGCTTGTTTGTGTTTAACTTGAAGATTAGACTAGCCTAATTGTGTTTTTATCATATACATCTTTTAAACACTTACGTAAGCAAATCAAAAGACTAACTCGTCTATCTGATCAACTCGATCCTACACTGCTTGCTTCACCCTGTAAAGAAAAGAATCAAAGCTCATATTTTCTGGTGTTGAAGCCCGGATTTGTCCGTATCTTGCTCCAGCAGGTTGAAGATGGAAACACTCCATCTTCGAGGGATTTTTTGTCCTTTATCGCATTCATCTATTGTCTCTGATTCAATTAAATATCTCCAATAACCCTGCAAAAGGCCCAGAACCGGAGGGGGGGGGTCTCCGGGACGGACTCTCCGACGCTCAAGTTAGTAATGTATTTAAATATACATATATAACGTATTTGACAGATGAGCGTTAAGGTTATGGAAATTTGTGTTCTGTTCACCGGATGACTCCCCCTTGAGAGGGGATGAATACCGTCCCTCCCGGATAATTTACCCGCTATTAAATACCGTAAAAACGATACGAGCGGTATGGATAAGTCAAGGTTTGCCCAAGACTAAATAGTATGCTCAGATGGTGATTTGATGTATATAATTAAGATTAATTAGGGGATTATAGAGGACATTACCTTGCTTAAGAGGTGTGCTTACTCATGATTATGATTTAATCTTAGGCCTAGTCTGGCCCAAATCGGTGGAAAATAGGCCCGATTTGTAGGGAAGGCCCGATTTGTAGGGAAGGCCCGAATAGTGGGAGGAGGAGTTGTACCTCGCCTAACCATACGAAAGGGAATCTGGGCCAGTTAAGTAGGAAAAGCCCAACAGATTCTTCCTCATCCTCCGATTCCTGTAGCACGACCCAATCGATGTTAAGCCCAAGTAGTGAGAACTGCAACTTTGGTCTTCAAGCCCAAGATAGAAGACAGGCCCAAATGGTGAGAAATCTACGTCTTCTTACTTTGTTCTGCAGATATGGCGCATCCAGAGCCCCGAGCAATGGTGGAGAAGACCCGACGAGTTTGACCGAGGAGCCCCGACCTCGAGAAGCTCGGATGGAGTAGCCCAAGAGGCTCGAACAGATGGGATTTGGAAGGCGAGGCTTGAGTTAGGTGTTTATGACTCCGGTGAAGCTCGCGGAGGCCGATCCACAACCGACAAGGTCTATGAGGTGGTCCGTCGAGCACCTCTCCCCCGTAATTCCGGTGGTGGTTCAAGGAGGCAAGGTCGAGAGGTCATTCTGCTTCCATCAAGGACCTCGAGAGGTTTGAGCGAAGGTTGACGATGAAGGTTGACCGCTTGAGTGAAGGTTTCTAGTGGCTGGTCGATCAAAACAGGAGCAGGGGCTAATGTAGGAGGGAACGAGACACTGAAAAGGTGGTTCGTCGAGCAGGGGCGATGCCAAGATCGGAGAATCAGAGGATCGGAGGGGATCTACTGAGGTGAAAGAGGAGGATTGAGGCGTAGGGCGGTTCAAACGAACTGGATTTGCAAAGGGCTGGACCCGGGATCCCAATGTCGAAGAGCATCGCTTTTGCTCTGTTTTTTTGGAGATGATAACCTTACCTCAATATGACCTTAATCCATCAATTAGGCTTTCTCTGCCAATAATCCCACTTACTTAACCCTAATGATAAGTCCCTTTATTTATAATAATCTTAAGACCTATAAGGCTTTTGGGATTTATACTAAAGTTGGGCTTGTGTTATTATTCCGGTCCAACATCCAGCCCCTCAAGTCCTTCGACTTCGCGAAGGGAAGACGGAGACTTGCCTAGTTGGCCTCTTTCGAGTTTTACACTTTGTACGGGCGTCTCGCGAATATTTCTATGATCTTTTATACAAACTTTCAGATACATCTACTTGTATGGAATCTTAAGGGAACGTCGTTACCTTTCATGGGTCACGGAACCGCGTGAGACAAAATAAGAATAAAGTCGGTGGATGGGTGTGGGATCTTGAAACGTTATTACTAGAAACTCACCAGTGGCTTATTCAATCATGGATGAATCCCTACTTAGTGGTCGTATGGGCTCCATCACTCTTAATTATCCACAAGTAGATAGGAGCCGAGGATATAGAGCTCTCAGGTCGTAAATGAAGGGATTACATACGAGTTCAGTGCGCCATCTTCGGGCTTGTTCATACGACGGCACAACGATTATTGCTTTCTTGTCTCCATGTATGAAAATTTCTTTTGAAGAACTATTATTTCTCTTATATATTATAGACCAAGTCATTTGATCGTTGTGCATTGGGGGTTAAGTTTCGAATTGCTTACTTTCGCAAACTAGGCGACGGAGCTTCGAGCGTTTATACTTGCTATTTGCTAACTGAGCGATAGATCCCTGAGTGATTGTACATGCCAACTGGGCGATAGAGCCCCAAGTGATTGTACATGCTAACTGGGCGATAGAGCCCCGAGCGATTGTATCCGCGTGGATTACACGCTATGCGAGGTCTCGAGGTCGTGACGCATGAGCTTTGGGTTTTGTGTTACTCTAAGGAAACCAAAACAAATCATTAGCCCCAATGAAGCTTGTGATCTTGGCCATGAATACTCGAGATGGTGGTCGTGGAGCGTTTCTCGTTACGAGGGGATAATTTAGTCAACTACCCTAGTAGTCTTTACTATATTTCGCAATAGGTAGATTCTTTAGAACTTTCAATAGACGAGAGCTTTGTTCTCCCATAGTGCGATCGAAAGCATTATTGCTTCGTGAGACGAAGGCTTTGTTGCTTCGCGAGAATGAAGGGTTAATTGCTTTGGGATTGCTTTGCATTGAGGCAAAAGCCTGCACGCTTCTCAGAAAGCTCTACAACTCCACATCGGCTTTCTTTGCCACAAGGTTACTCGGCAATGAAGCCAAACTTAAATATACAAGATTGTTTGGTGACGGAGCCGAGGCTTATATCATATATAATTTTGCTCGGTGACGGAGTCGAGGCTTATATCATATATAGGGTTGCTTGGTGACGGAGCCGAGGCTTATATCAAATATAGGGTTGCTCGGTGACGGAGCCGAGGCTTATACGACCTGAAGAAGGTCTACGAGATAAGGTCGCATCTTTAACAAACAGTGGATGTTTGATGCAAGCCGTGCTTCTATAAGCGCACGACTCTTTACTCGATAATTATCCCGAAGTCTTCTGCGCCCGGTGCCTGGTTCGATGTTCATTCTAATTATGCCATGCTTTGTATTTCTCTTTTGTATGTTTGTCTTGACTCGTCTCGCGATCCTCTACTCTACTACCCCTTGCCTTTTTTCTCGACTTGTGAAACAATGTATAGAAAAAGGTAAAAATGAAGGGTCGCGAGATAATGGTTTTTCTAGCACGATGGCTCTAATAAAGCGACACTAAATCTTACAAATACAAGGACTTGTATTTTCCGATGCGCTCTTTGGTTTACAACCCCTTGTCTTTTTCTTACTCGTGATTGACTCGAGGCGTACAACTCTCGATGACACAACCTGATGCTCTCATCAGCTCGAGGTAGGCTAGAGACGCGCAGCGTTCAATGATACAATCGGTGCTGCCTTTTGCTCTTGGTTGGCTCGAGGCGTATAGAGCTCGATGACATAGCTTGGGATGATTTAGTTGACAGGCTCAACGCATTCAGCGCTCGATGCACTGCCCCAGCTGAATGGGGTTGCTCATGACTGGCTCGAGACTTTCAGCCCCACGTGCACAGTCCAAGCTGATTATGGTTGCTCATGACGGCTCAACGCGTTCAGTTCTCGATGACACCGCCCAGGCTAAATATGGTTGCTCATGGCTGGCTTGACGCACGACGCTCGAGTGCGCAGTCCAAGATGACTATGTTTGCTTGTGACGGGCTCGACGCGTTCAGTGCTCGATGACACCGCCCAAGCTAAATATGGTTGCTCGTGATGGGCTCGACGCATTCAACGCTCGATGACACCGTCCAAGATAAATATGGTTGCTCGTGACGGACTCGACGCGTTCAGCGCTCGATGATACCTCCCAAGCAAAATATGGTTGCTCGTGACTGACTCGAGGCCCTCTGCCTCGAGGATGCAGTCCAAGATGAATATGGTTTCTCGTGACGGCCTCGACGCTTGATGACACCGTTTAAGATAAATATGGTTTCTCGTGATGGGATCAACGCGTTCGACACTCGATGACACCGTCCAAGCTAAATATGGTTGCTCGTGA
>NW_027369245.1:0-7500 GCF_046119375.1 Phyllobates terribilis
ACACACACAGCCACAGAGAGAGAGAGACACACACAGCCACAGAGAGAGAGAGAGACACACACAGCCACAGAGAGAGAGAGAGAGACACACACACAGACACAGAGAGAGAGAGACACACAGACACAGAGAGAGAGAGAGACACACACAGCCACAGAGAGAGAGAGAGACACACACAGCCACAGAGAGAGAGAGACACACACAGCCACAGAGAGAGAGAGACACACACAGCCACAGAGAGAGAGAGACACACACAGCCACAGAGAGAGAGAGACACACACAGCCACAGAGAGAGAGAGACACACACAGCCACAGAGAGAGAGAGACACACACAGCCACAGAGAGAGAGAGACACACACAGCCACAGAGAGAGAGAGACACACAGCCACAGAGAGAGAGAGACACACAGCCACAGAGAGAGACACACAGCCACAGAGAGAGACACACACAGCCACAGAGAGAGAGAGAGACACAGCCACGGAGAGAGAGAGACACACAGCCACAGAGAGAGAGAGAGACACACACAGCCACAGAGAGAGAGAGAGACACAGCCACAGAGAGAGAGAGACACACACAGCCACAGAGAGAGAGAGAGACACACACAGCCACAGAGAGAGAGACACACACAGCCACAGAGAGAGAGAGACACACACAGCCACAGAGAGAGAGAGACACACACAGCCACAGAGAGAGAGAGAGACACACACACAGCCACAGAGAGAGACACACACAGCCACAGAGAGAGAGAGAGAGAGACACACACAGCCACAGAGGGAGAGACACACACGCACAGCCACAGAGAGAGAGAGAGAGACACACGCACAGCCACAGAGAGACACACACACACAGCCACAGAGAGAGAGAGAGACACAGCCAGAGAGAGAGAGACACACACAAAGCCACAGAGAGAGAGAGAGAGACACACACAGCCACAGAGAGAGAGAGAGACACACACAGCCACAGAGAGAGAGAGACACACACACAGCCTCAGAGAGAGAGAGAGACACACAGCCACAGAGAGAGAGACACACACAGCCACAGAGAGAGACACACACAGCCACAGAGAGAGAGAAGAGAGAGACACAGCCACAGAGAGAGAGAGAGAGAGACACACACACAGCCACAGAGAGAGAGAGAGACACACACAGCCACAGAGAGAGAGAGGCACACAGCCACAGAGAGAGAGAGGCACACAGCCACAGAGAGAGAGAGGCACACAGCCACAGAGAGAGAGAGGCACACAGCCACAGAGAGAGAGAGGCACACAGCCACAGAGAGAGAGAGGCACACAGCCACAGAGAGAGAGAGGCACACAGCCACAGAGAGAGAGAGGCACACAGCCACAGAGAGAGAGAGGCACACAGCCACAGAGAGAGAGAGGCACACAGCCACAGAGAGAGAGGCACACAGCCACAGAGAGAGAGAGGCACACAGCCACAGAGAGAGAGAGGCACACCCACAAAAACACCCACACAGAGACCAACCCACAGAGAGAGACACACCCACAGACACGCCAACACAGAGACAGAGAGACACCCACCCACAGAGAGAGAGAGACACCCACCCACAGAGAGAGAGAGAGAGACACCCACCCACAGAGAGAGAGAGAGACACCCACCCACAGAGAGAGAGAGAGACACCCACCCACAGAGAGAGAGAGAGAGACACCCACCCACAGAGAGAGAGAGAGAGAGAGACACCCACCCACAGAGAGAGAGAGAGAGACACACAGCCACAGAGAAGAGAGAGAGAGACACACACACAGTCACAGAGAAAGAGAGACACACACACAGCAAGAGAGAGAGAGACACCCACAGAGAGAGAAAGACACCCACAGAGAGAGAGAGAGACCCACAGAGAGAGAGACCCACAGAGAGAGAGAGAGACCCACAGAGAGAGAGAGAGAGAGAGACCCACAGAGAGAGAGAGACCCACAGAGAGAGAGAGACCCACAGAGAGAAAGAGAGAGAAAGACACCCATAGAGAGAGACCCACAGAGACACACACCCCCACAGAGACACACCCCCACAGAGACACACCCACACAGAGACACACACCCACACAGAGAGACACACCCACACAGAGAGACACACCCACACAGAGAGAGAGACACACCCACACAGAGAGAGAGACACACCCACACAGAGAGAGAGACACACACACACACAAAGACACACGCAGCCACAGAGAGAGAGAGAGACACATGCAGCCACAGAGAGAGAGAGAGAGAGACACGCAGCCACAGAGAGAGAGAGACACGCAGCCACAGAGAGAGAGAGACACACACACACACAGCCACAGAGAGAGAGAGAGACACACACACACAGCCACAGAGAGAGAGACACACACAGCCACAGAGAGAGAGAGAGACACACACAGCCACAGAGAGAGAGAGAGAGACACACACAGACACAGAGAGAGAGAGAGAGACACACACAGACACAGAGAGAGAGAGACACACACAGACACAGAGAGATAGAGAGACACACACAGCCACAGAGAGAGAGAGACACACACAGCCACAGAGAGAGAGAGACACACACAGCCACAGAGAGAGAGAGAGACACACACAGCCACAGAGAGAGAGAGACACACACAGCCACAGAGAGAGAGAGACACACACAGCCACAGAGAGAGAGAGACACACACAGCCACAGAGAGAGAGAGACACACACAGCCACAGAGAGAGAGAGACACACACAGCCACAGAGAGAGAGAGACACACACAGCCACAGAGAGAGAGAGACACACACAGCCACAGAGAGAGAGAGACACACACAGCCACAGAGAGAGAGAGACACACACAGCCACAGAGAGAGAGAGACACACACAGCCACAGAGAGAGAGAGACACACACAGCCACAGAGAGAGAGAGACACACACAGCCACAGAGAGAGAGAGACACACACAGCCACAGAGAGAGAGAGACACACACAGCCACAGAGAGAGACACACACAGCCACAGAGAGAGAGAGAGACACAGCCACAGAGAGAGAGAGACACACACAGCCACAGAGAGAGAGAGACACACACAGCCACAAAGAGAGAGAGAGACACACAGCCACAGAGAGAGAGAGACACACACACAGCCACAGAGAGAGAGACACACACAGCCACAGAGAGAGAGAGACACACACAGCCACAGACAGAGAGACACAGCCACAAGAGAGAGAGAGAGCACACACAGCCACAGAGAGAGAGAGAGACACATAGCCACAGAGAGAGAGAGAGAGACACACAGCCACAGAGAGAGAGAGACACACAGCCACAGAGAGAGAGAGAGAGACACAAAGCCACAGAGAGAGAGAGAGACACACAGCCACAGAGAGAGAGAGAGACACAGACACAGAGAGAGAGAGAGAGACACACACAGCCACAGAGAGAGAGAGAGACACACACAGCCACAGAGAGAGAGAGAGAGAGACACACACAGCCACAGAGGGAGAGACACACACACAGCCACAGAGAGAGAGAGAGACACACGCACAGCCACAGAGAGAGAGAGAGAGACACGCACAGCCACAGAGAGAGACACACACACACAGCCACAGAGAGAGAGAGAGACACAGCCAGAGAGAGAGAGACACACACAAGCCACAGAGAGAGAGAGAGAGACACACACAGCCACAGAGAGAGAGAGAGACACACACAGCCACAGAGAGAGAGAGAGACACACAGCCACAGAGAGAGAGAGAGACACAAACAGCCACAGAGAGAGAGAGAGACACACAGCCACAGAGAGAGAGAGAGAGAGACACAGCCACAGAGAGAGAGAGAGACACAGCCACAGAGAGAGAGAGAGAGACACACACAGCCACAGAGAGAGAGAGAGACACACACAGCCACAGAGAGAGAGAGAGACACACACAGCCACAGAGGGAGAGACACACACACAGCCACAGAGAGAGAGAGAGAGACACACAGCCACAGAGAGAGAGAGAGAGACACGCACAGCCACAGAGAGAGACACACACACACAGCCACAGAGAGACACACACAAAGCCACAGAGAGAGAGAGACACACACACAGCCACAGAGAGAGAGAGAGAGAGACACACACAGCCACAGAGAGAGAGACACAGCCAGAGAGAGAGAGAGACACACAAAGCCACAGAGAGAGAGAGACACACACAGCCACAGAGAGAGAGAGACACACACACAGCCACAGAGAGAGAGAGACACACACAGCCACAGAGAGAGAGAGAGAGAGACACACACAGCCACAGAGAGAGAGAGAGAGACACAGCCACAGAGAGAGAGAGAGAGACACACACAGCCACAGAGAGAGAGAGAGAGACACACACAGCCACAGAGAGAGAGAGAGACACACACAGCCACAGAGAGAGAGAGAGACACACACAGCCACAGAGAGAGAGAGAGAGACACACACAGCCACAGAGAGAGAGAGAGACACACAGCCACAGAGAGAGAGAGAGAGAGACACACAGCCACAGAGAGAGAGACACACAGCCACAGAGAGAGAGACACACAGCCACAGAGAGAGAGACACACAGCCACAGAGAGAGAGACACACAGCCACAGAGAGAGAGACACACAGCCACAGAGAGAGAGACACACAGCCACAGAGAGAGAGACACACAGCCACAGAGAGAGAGACACACAGCCACAGAGAGAGAGACACACAGCCACAGAGAGAGAGACACACAGCCACAGAGAGAGAGACACACAGCCACAGAGAGAGAGACACACAGCCACAGAGAGAGAGACACACAGCCACAGAGAGAGAGACACACAGCCACAGAGAGAGAGACACACAGCCACAGAGAGAGAGACACACAGCCACAGAGAGAGAGACACACAGCCACAGAGAGAGAGACACACAGCCACAGAGAGAGAGACACACAGCCACAGAGAGAGAGACACACAGCCACAGAGAGAGAGACGAGACACACAGCCACAGAGAGAGAGACACACAGCCACAGAGAGAGAGACACACAGCCACAGAGAGAGAGACACACAGCCACAGAGAGAGAGACACACAGCCACAGAGAGAGAGACACACAGCCACAGAGAGAGAGAGAGAGACACACAGCCACAGAGAGAGAGAGAGAGACACACAGCCACAGAGAGAGAGAGAGACACACAGCCACAGAGAGAGAGAGAGACACACAGCCACAGAGAGAGAGAGAGACACACAGCCACAGAGAGAGAGAGAGACACACAGCCACAGAGAGAGAGAGAGACACACAGCCACAGAGAGAGAGAGAGACACACAGCCACAGAGAGAGAGAGAGAGACACACAGCCACAGAGAGAGAGACACACAGCCACAGAGAGAGAGAGAGACACACAGCCACAGAGAGAGAGAGAGACACACAGCCACAGAGAGAGAGAGAGAGACACACAGCCACAGAGAGAGAGAGAGAGACACACAGCCACAGAGAGAGAGAGAGAGACACACAGCCACAGAGAGAGAGAGAGAGACACACAGCCACAGAGAGAGAGAGAGACACACAGCCACAGAGAGAGAGAGAGACACACAGCCACAGAGAGAGACACACACACAAAGCCACAGAGAGAGAGACACAGCCAGAGAGAGAGAGACACACACAGCCACAGAGAGAGAGAGAGAGAGACACACACACAGCCACAGAGAGAGAGAGAGAGACACACACAGCCACAGAGAGAGAGAGAGAGACACACAGCCACAGAGAGAGAGAGAGACACACAGCCACAGAGAGAGAGAGAGACACACAGCCACAGAGAGAGAGAGAGACACACAGCCACAGAGAGAGAGACACACAGCCACAGAGAGAGAGAGAGAGACACGCACAGCCACAGAGAGAGAGAGAGAGAGAGACACAGCCAGAGAGAGAGAGACACACACAGCCACAGAGAGACAGAGATAGAGAGACACACACAGCCACAGAGAGAGAGAGAGAGACACACAGCCACAGAGAGAGAGAGAGAGACACACACACAGTCACAGAGAAAGAGAGACACACACACAGCAAGAGAGAGAGAGACACCCACAGAGAGAGAAAGACACCCACAGAGAGAGAGAGAGACCCACAGAGAGAGAGAGACCCACAGAGAGAGAGAGAGAGAGAGAGACCCACAGAGAGAGAGAGACCCACAGAGAGAGAGAGACCCACAGAGAGAAAGAGAGAGAAAGACACCCATAGAGAGAGACCCACAGAGACACACACCCCCACAGAGACACACCCCCACAGAGACACACCCCCACACAGAGAGACACACCCACACAGAGAGACACACCCACACAGAGAGAGAGACACACCCACACAGAGAGAGAGACACACCCACACAGAGAGAGAGACACACCCACACAGAGAGAGAGACACACACACACACAAAGACACACGCAGCCACAGAGAGAGAGAGACACATGCAGCCACAGAGAGAGAGAGAGAGACACGCAGCCACAGAGAGAGAGAGAGACACGCAGCCAGAGAGAGAGAGACACACACACACACAGCCACAGAGAGAGAGAGAGACACACACACACAGCCACAGAGAGAGAGACACACACAGCCACAGAGAGAGAGAGAGACACACACAGCCACAGAGAGAGAGAGAGAGAGACACACAGACACAGAGAGAGAGAGACACACACAGACACAGAGAGATAGAGAGACACACACAGCCACAGAGAGAGAGAGACACACACAGCCACAGAGAGAGAGAGACACACACAGCCACAGAGAGAGAGAGACACACACAGCCACAGAGAGAGAGAGACACACACAACCACAGAGAGAGAGAGACACACACAGCCACAGAGAGAGAGAGTCACACACAGCCACAGAGAGAGAGAGACACACACAGCCACAGAGAGAGAGAGACACACACAGCCACAGAGAGAGAGAGACACACACAGCCACAGAGAGAGAGAGACACACACAGCCACAGAGAGAGAGAGACACACACAGCCACAGAGAGAGAGAGACACACACAGCCACAGAGAGAGACACACACAGCCACAGAGAGAGAGAGAGACACAGCCACAGAGAGAGACACACACAGCCACAGAGAGAGAGAGAGACACAGCCACAGAGAGAGAGAGACACACACAGCCACAGAGAGAGAGAGACACACACAGCCACAGAGAGAGAGAGAGACACACACAGCCACAGAGAGAGAGAGAGACACACACAGCCACAGAGAGAGAGACACACACAGCCACAGAGAGAGAGAGACACACACAGCCACAGACAGAGAGACACACAGCCACAGAGAGAGAGAGAGACACATAGCCACAGAGAGAGAGAGAGAGAGAGACACACAGCCACAGAGAGAGAGAGACACACAGCCACAGAGAGAGAGAGAGAGACACAAAGCCACAGAGAGAGAGAGAGACACACAGCCACAGAGAGAGAGAGAGACACACAGACACAGAGAGAGAGAGAGAGACACACACAGCCACAGAGAGAGAGAGAGACACACACACAGCCACAGAGAGAGAGAGAGAGAGACACACACAGCCACAGAGGGAGAGACACACACACAGCCACAGAGAGAG
>NW_027369245.1:12500-15000 GCF_046119375.1 Phyllobates terribilis
AGCCACAGAGAGAGAGAGACACACACAGCCACAGAGAGAGAGAGACACACACAGCCACAGAGAGAGAGAGACACACACAGCCACAGAGAGAGACACACACAGCCACAGAGAGAGAGAGAGACACAGCCACAGAGAGAGACACACACAGCCACAGAGAGAGAGAGAGAGAGACACAGCCACAGAGAGAGAGAGACACACACAGCCACAGAGAGAGAGAGACACACACAGCCACAGAGAGAGAGAGAGACACACACAGCCACAGAGAGAGAGAGAGACACACACAGCCACAGAGAGAGAGACACACACAGCCACAGAGAGAGAGAGACACACACAGCCACAGACAGAGAGACACACAGCCACAGAGAGAGAGAGAGACACATAGCCACAGAGAGAGAGAGAGAGAGAGACACACAGCCACAGAGAGAGAGAGACACACAGCCACAGAGAGAGAGAGAGAGACACAAAGCCACAGAGAGAGAGAGAGACACACAGCCACAGAGAGAGAGAGAGACACACAGACACAGAGAGAGAGAGAGAGACACACACAGCCACAGAGAGAGAGAGAGACACACACACAGCCACAGAGAGAGAGAGAGAGAGACACACACAGCCACAGAGGGAGAGACACACACACAGCCACAGAGAGAGAGAGAGACACACGCACAGCCACAGAGAGAGAGAGAGAGACACGCACAGCCACAGAGAGACACACACACACAGCCACAGAGAGAGAGAGAGACACAGCCAGAGAGAGAGAGACACACACAAAGCCACAGAGAGAGAGAGAGAGACACACACAGCCACAGAGAGAGAGAGAGACACACACAGCCACAGAGAGAGAGAGAGACACAGCCACAGAGAGAGAGAGAGACACAAACAGCCACAGAGAGAGAGAGAGAGACACACAGCCACAGAGAGAGAGAGAGAGAGACACAGCCACAGAGAGAGAGAGAGAGACACACACAGCCACAGAGAGAGAGAGAGACACACACAGCCACAGAGAGAGAGAGAGACACACACAGCCACAGAGGGAGAGACACACACACAGCCACAGAGAGAGAGAGAGAGACACACAGCCACAGAGAGAGAGAGAGAGACACGCACAGCCACAGAGAGAGACACACACACACAGCCACAGAGAGAGAGAGAGACACAGCCAGAGAGAGAGAGACACACACAAAGCCACAGAGAGAGAGAGACACACACACAGCCACAGAGAGAGAGAGAGACACACACACAGCCACAGAGAGAGAGACACACACACAGCCACAGAGAGAGAGAGAGACACACACACAGCCACAGAGAGAGAGACACAGCCAGAGAGAGAGAGAGACACACAAAGCCACAGAGAGAGAGAGAGACACACACAGCCACAGAGAGAGAGAGAGACACACACAGCCACAGAGAGAGAGAGACACACACAGCCACAGAGAGAGAGAGAGAGACACACACACAGCCACAGAGAGAGAGAGAGACACACACACAGCCACAGAGAGAGAGAGAGACACAGCCACAGAGAGAGAGAGAGACACAGCCACAGAGAGAGAGAGAGACACACACACAGCCACAGAGAGAGAGAGAGACACACACAGCCACAGAGAGAGAGAGACACACAGCCACAGAGAGAGAGAGAGAGAGACACAGCCACAGAGAGAGAGAGAGACACACAGCCACAGAGAGAGAGAGAGAGACACACACAGCCACAGAGAGAGAGAGAGAGACACACAGCCACAGAGAGAGAGAGAGACACACAGCCACAGAGAGAGAGAGAGACACACAGCCACAGAGAGAGAGAGAGAGACACGCACAGCCACAGAGAGAGAGAGAGAGACACACACAGCCACAGAGAGAGAGAGAGAGAGACACACACAGCCACAGAGAGAGAGAGAGAGAGACACACACAGCCACAGAGAGAGAGAGAGAGAGACACACACAGCCACAGAGAGAGAGAGAGAGAGACACACACACAGCCACAGAGAGAGAGAGAGAGACACAGCCAGAGAGAGAGAGACACACACAGCCACAGAGAGAGAGAGAGAGAGAGACACACACAGCCACAGAGAGAGAGAGAGAGAGACACACAGCCACAGAGAGAGAGAGAGAGAGACACACACAGCCACAGAGAGAGAGAGAGAGACACACACAGCCACAGAGAGAGAGAGAGAGAGAGACACACACAGCCACAGAGAGAGAGAGAGAGACACACACAGCCACAGAGAGAGAGAGACACACACAGCCACAGAGAGAGAGAGAGACACACACAGCCACAGAGAGAGAGAGAGAGACACACACAGCCACAGAGAGAGAGAGACACAGCCACAGAGAGAGAGAGACACAGCCACAGAGAGAGAGAGACACAGCCACAGAGAGAGAGACACACACACACAGCCACAGAGAGAGAGAGAGACACACACAGCCACAGAGAGAGAGAGAGACACACACACAGCCACAGAGAGAGAGAGAGACACACACACAGCCACAGAGAGAGAGAGAGACACAC
>NW_027369245.1:20000-30000 GCF_046119375.1 Phyllobates terribilis
ACACACAGCCACAGAGAGAGAGAGAGAGACACACACAGCCACAGAGAGAGAGAGAGAGAGACACACACAGCCACAGAGAGAGAGAGAGAGACACACACAGCCACAGAGAGAGAGAGAGACACACACACAGCCACAGAGAGAGAGAGAGACACACACAGCCACAGAGAGAGAGAGAGACACACAGCCACAGAGAGAGAGAGAGACACACACAGCCACAGAGAGAGAGAGAGACACACAGCCACAGAGAGAGAGAGAGACACACACAGACACAGAGAGAGAGAGAGACACACACAGACACAGAGAGAGAGAGACACACACACAGCCACAGAGAGAGAGAGAGACACACACAGCCACAGAGAGAGAGAGACACACACAGCCACAGAGAGAGAGAGAGAGACACACACACAGCCACAGAGAGAGAGAGAGAGACACACACAGCCACAGAGAGAGAGAGACACACACAGCCACAGAGAGAGAGAGAGAGACACACACAGCCACAGAGAGAGAGAGAGACACACACAGCCACAGAGAGAGAGAGAGACACACACAGCCACAGAGAGAGAGAGAGAGACACACACAGCCACAGAGAGAGAGAGAGAGAGACACACACAGCCACAGAGAGAGAGAGAGAGAGACACACACAGCCACAGAGAGAGAGAGACACACACACAGCCACAGAGAGAGAGACACACACAGCCACAGAGAGAGAGAGAGACACACACAGCCACAGAGAGAGAGAGAGACACACACAGCCACAGAGAGAGAGAGACACACACACAGCCACAGAGAGAGAGAGAGAGAGACACAGCCAGAGAGAGAGAGAGACACACACACACAGCCACAGAGAGAGAGAGAGACACACACAGCCACAGAGAGAGAGACACACAGCCACAGAGAGAGAAAGAGAGACAGACACACACAGCCACAGAGAGAGAGAGACACACAGCCACAGAGAGAGAGAGAGAGACACACACAGCCACAGAGAGAGAGAGACAGCCACAGAGAGAGAGAGAGAGACACACACAGCCACAGAGAGAGAGAGAGAGACACACACAGCCACAGAGAGAGAGAGACACAGCCACAGAGAGAGAGAGACACAGCCACAGAGAGAGAGAGACACAGCCACACAGCCACAGAGAGAGAGAGAGAGAGACACACGGCCACAGAGAGAGAGACACACGGCCACAGAGAGAGAGACACACAGCCACAGAGAGAGAGACACACAGCCACAGAGAGAGAGACACACAGCCACAGAGAGAGAGACACACAGCCACAGAGAGAGAGACACACAGCCACAGAGAGAGAGACACACAGCCACAGAGAGAGAGACACACAGCCACAGAGAGAGAGACACACAGCCACAGAGAGAGAGACACACAGCCACAGAGAGAGAGACACACAGCCACAGAGAGAGAGACACACAGCCACAGAGAGAGAGACACACAGCCACAGAGAGAGAGACACACAGCCACAGAGAGAGAGACACACAGCCACAGAGAGAGAGACACACAGCCACAGAGAGAGAGACACACAGCCACAGAGAGAGAGACACACAGCCACAGAGAGAGAGACACACAGCCACAGAGAGAGAGACACACAGCCACAGAGAGAGACACACAGCCACAGAGAGAGACACACAGCCACAGAGAGAGACACACAGCCACAGAGAGAGACACACAGCCACAGAGAGAGAGACACACACAGCCACAGAGAGAGAGAGAGAGACACACAGCCACAGAGAGAGAGAGACACACAGCCACAGAGAGAGAGAGAGAGACACACAGCCACAGAGAGAGAGACACACAGCCACAGAGAGAGAGAGAGACACACAGCCACAGAGAGAGAGAGACACACAGCCACAGAGAGAGAGAGACACACAGCCACAGAGAGAGAGAGAGACACACAGCCACAGAGAGAGAGAGAGACACACAGCCACAGAGAGAGAGAGAGACACACAGCCACAGAGAGAGAGAGAGAGACACACAGCCACAGAGAGAGAGAGAGAGACACACACAGCCACAGAGAGAGAGAGAGACACACAGCCACAGAGAGAGAGAGAGAGAGACACAGCCACAGAGAGAGAGAGACACACAGCCACAGAGAGAGAGAGACACACAGCCACAGAGAGAGACACACAGCCACAGAGAGAGAGAGACACACACAGCCACAGAGAGAGACACACACACAGCCACAGAGAGAGAGACACACAAAGCCACAGAGAGAGAGAGAGACACACACAGCCACAGAGAGAGAGAGAGACACACACAGCCACAGAGAGAGAGAGAGAGACACGCACAGCCACAGAGAGAGACACACACACACACACAGCCACAGAGAGAGAGAGACACAGCCAGAGAGAGAGAGACACACAGCCACAGAGAGAGAGAGACACACACACAGCCACAGAGAGAGAGAGACACACAGCCACAGAGAGAGACACACACACACAGCCACAGAGAGACACACACACAGCCACAGAGAGAGAGACACACACAGCCACAGAGAGAGAGAGAGAGAGAGACACACACAGCCACAGAGAGAGAGAGAGAGAGACACAGCCAGAGACAGAGAGACACACACAGCCACAGAGAGAGAGAGAGAGAGACACACACACACAGCCACAGACAGAGAGAGAGACACACACAGCCACAGAGAGAGAGACACACAGCCACAGAGAGAGAGAGACAGACACACACAGCCACAGAGAGAGAGAGACACACAGCCACAGAGAGAGAGAGAGAGACACACACAGCCACAGAGAGAGAGAGACAGCCACAGAGAGAGAGAGAGACACACACAGCCACAGAGAGAGAGAGAGAGACACACACACAGCCACAGAGAGAGAGAGAGAGACAGCCACAGAGAGAGAGAGACACAGCCACAGAGAGAGAGAGATACAGCCACACAGCCACAGAGAGAGAGAGACACAGCCACACAGCCACAGAGAGAGAGAGAGAGAGAGACACACGGCCACAGAGAGAGAGACACACAGCCACAGAGAGAGAGACACACAGCCACAGAGAGAGAGACACACAGCCACAGAGAGAGAGACACACAGCCACAGAGAGAGAGACACACAGCCACAGAGAGAGAGACACACAGCCACAGAGAGAGAGACACACAGCCACAGAGAGAGAGACACACAGCCACAGAGAGAGAGACACACAGCCACAGAGAGAGAGACACACAGCCACAGAGAGAGAGACACACAGCCACAGAGAGAGAGACACACAGCCACAGAGAGAGAGACACACAGCCACAGAGAGAGAGACACACAGCCACAGAGAGAGAGACACACAGCCACAGAGAGAGAGACACACAGCCACAGAGAGAGAGACACACAGCCACAGAGAGAGAGACACACAGCCATAGAGAGAGAGACACACAGCCACAGAGAGAGACACACAGCCACAGAGAGAGACACACAGCCACAGAGAGAGACACACACAGCCACAGAGAGAGAGAGAGACACCCACAGCCACAGAGAGAGAGAGAGACACACACAGCCACAGAGAGAGAGACACACAGCCACGGAGAGAGAGAGAGACACAGCCACAGAGAGAGAGAGACACACAGCCACAGAGAGAGAGAGAGACACACAGCCACAGAGAGAGAGAGAGACACACAGCCACAGAGAGAGAGAGAGACACACAGCCACAGAGAGAGAGACACACAGCCACAGAGAGAGAGAGACACACACAGCCACAGAGAGAGAGAGACACACACAGCCACAGAGAGAGAGAGAGACACACAGCCACAGAGAGAGAGAGACACACAGCCACAGAGAGAGAGAGAGAGAGAGAGACACAGCCACAGAGAGAGAGAGACACACAGCCACAGAGAGAGACACACAGCCACAGAGAGAGAGAGACAGACACAGCCACAGAGAGAGACACACACACAGCCACAGAGAGAGAGACACACAAAGCCACAGAGAGAGAGAGACACACACAGCCACAGAGAGAGAGAGACACACACACAGCCACAGAGAGAGAGAGAGAGACACGCACAGCCACAGAGAGAGACACACACACACACACAGCCACAGAGAGAGAGAGACACAGCCAGAGAGAGAGAGACACACAGCCACAGAGAGAGACACACACACACAGCCACAGAGAGAGACACACACAGCCACAGAGAGAGAGAGAGACACACACAGCCACAGAGAGAGAGAGAGAGACACACACAGCCACAGAGAGAGAGAGACACACACACAGCCACAGAGAGAGAGACACACCCAGCCAAAGAGAGAGAGAGAGACACACACAGCCAAAGAGAGAGAGAGAGAGACACACACAGCCACAGAGAGAGAGAGAGAGACACACACACAGCCACAGAGAGAGAGAGACACACACAGCCACAGAGAGAGAGAGAGACACACACAGCCACAGAGAGAGAGAGAGACACACACAGCCACAGAGAGAGAGAGAGACACACACAGCCACAGAGAGAGAGAGAGACACACACAGCCACAGAGAGAGAGACACACACAGCCACAGAGAGAGAGAGAGACACACACAGCCACAGAGAGAGACACACACAGCCACAGAGAGAGACACACACAGCCACAGAGAGAGAGAGAGACACACAGCCACAGAGAGAGAGAGAGAGAGACACACACAGCCACAGAGAGAGAGAGAGACACACACAGCCACAGAGAGAGAGAGAGAGAGACACACACAGCAACAGAGAGAGAGAGAGACACACACACAGCCACAGAGAGAGAGAGACACACACAGCCACAGAGAGAGAGAGAGAGAGAGACACACACAGCCACAGAGAGAGAGAGAGAAACACACAGCCACAGAGAGAGAGAGAGACACACACAGCCACAGAGAGAGAGAGAGACACACACAGCCACAGAGAGAGAGAGAGACACACAGCCACAGAGAGAGAGAGAGAGAGACACACACAGCCACAGAGAGAGAGAGAGAGACACACACAGCCACAGAGAGAGAGACACACACAGCCACAGAGAGAGAGAGAGAGACACACAGCCACAGAGAGAGAGAGAGACACACACACAGCCACAGAGAGAGAGAGAGAGAGACACACACAGCCACAGAGAGAGAGACACACACAGCCACAGAGAGAGAGAGAGAGACACACAGCCACAGAGAGAGAGAGAGAGACACACAGCCACAGAGAGAGAGAGAGACACACACAGCCACAGAGAGAGAGAGAGAGACACACAGCCACAGGGAGAGAGAGAGACACACACAGCCACAGAGAGAGAGAGAGAGACACAGCCAGAGAGAGACACACACAGCCACAGAGAGAGAGAGAGAGACACACACACAGCCACAGAGAGAGAGAGAGAGACACACACACAGCCACAGAGAGAGAGAGAGAGACACACACACAGCCACAGAGAGAGAGAGACAGACACACAGCCACAGAGAGAGAGAGAGAGACAGACACACAGCCACAGAGAGAGAGGGAGAGAGACACACAGCCACAGAGAGAGAGAGAGAGAGACACACACAGCCACAGAGAGAGAGAGAGAGACACACACAGCCACAGAGAGAGAGAGAGACACACACAGCCACAGAGAGAGAGAGACACAGCCACAGAGAGAGAGAGACACAGCCACACAGCCACAGAGAGAGACACAGCCACACAGCCACAGAGAGAGAGAGAGACACACACAGCCACAGAGAGAGAGAGAGACACACACAGCCAAAGAGAGAGAGAGAGACACACACAGCCAAAGAGAGAGAGACACACACAGCCACAGAGAGAGAGAGACACACACAGCCACAGAGAGAGAGAGAGACACACACAGCCACAGAGAGAGAGAGAGAGACACACACAGCCACAGAGAGAGAGAGAGAGACACACACAGCCACAGAGAGAGAGAGAGAGACACACACAGCCACAGAGAGAGAGAGAGAGAGAGACACACACAGCCACAGAGAGAGAGAGAGAGACACACACAGCCACAGAGAGAGAGACACACACAGCCACAGAGAGAGAGACACACAGCCACAGAGAGAGAGACACACAGCCACAGAGAGAGAGACACACAGCCACAGAGAGAGAGACACACAGCCACAGAGAGAGAGACACACAGCCACAGAGAGAGAGACACACAGCCACAGAGAGAGAGACACACAGCCACAGAGAGACACACAGCCACAGAGAGACACACAGCCACAGAGAGACACACAGCCACAGAGAGACACACAGCCACAGAGAGACACACAGCCAGAGAGAGAGACACACAGCCACAGAGAGAGAGACACACAGCCACAGAGAGAGAGACACACAGCCACAGAGAGAGAGACACACAGCCACAGAGAGAGAGACACACAGCCACAGAGAGACACACAGCCACAGAGAGAGAGAGAGAGACACACACAGCCACAGAGAGAGAGAGAGAGACACACACAGCCACAGAGAGAGAGATACACACACAGCCACAGAGAGAGAGAGAGAGACACACACACAGCCACAGAGAGAGAGAGAGAGAGACACACACACAGCCACAGAGAGAGAGAGAGAGACACACACAGCCACAGAGAGAGAGAGACACACACAGCCACAGAGAGAGAGAGAGACACACACACAGCCAGAGAGAGAGAGAGACACACACAGCCACAGAGAGAGAGAGAGACACACACAGCCACAGAGAGAGAGAGAGACACACACAGCCACAGAGAGAGAGAGAGACACACACAGCCACAGAGAGAGAGAGACACACACACAGCCACAGAGAGAGAGAGAGACACACACAGCCACAGAGAGAGAGAGAGACACACACAGCCACAGAGAGAGAGAGAGACACACACAGCCACAGAGAGAGAGAGAGACACACACAGCCACAGAGAGAGAGAGAGAGACACACAGCCACAGAGAGAGAGAGAGAGAGACACAGCCAGAGAGAGAGAGACACACACAGCCACAGAGAGAGAGAGAGACACACACACACAGCCACAGAGAGAGAGAGAGACACACACAGCCACAGAGAGAGAGACACACAGCCACAGAGAGAGAGAGAGAGACAGACACACACAGCCACAGAGAGAGAGAGACACACAGCCACAGAGAGAGAGAGAGAGACACACACAGCCACAGAGAGAGAGAGAGAGACACACACACAGCCACAGAGAGAGAGAGACACAGCCACAGAGAGAGAGAGACACAGCCACACAGCCACAGAGAGAGAGAGACACAGCCACACACAGCCACAGAGAGAGAGAGAGACACACACAGCCACAGAGAGAGAGAGACACACACAGCCACAGAGAGAGAGAGAGAGACACACACAGCCACAGAGAGAGAGAGAGAGACACACACAGCCACAGAGAGAGAGAGAGACACACACAGCCACAGAGAGAGAGAGATACACACAGCCACAGAGAGAGAGACACACGGCCACAGAGAGAGAGACACACAGCCACAGAGAGAGAGACACACAGCCACAGAGAGAGAGACACACAGCCACAGAGAGAGAGACACACAGCCACAGAGAGAGAGACACACAGCCACAGAGAGAGAGACACACAGCCACAGAGAGAGAGACACACAGCCACAGAGAGAGAGACACACAGCCACAGAGAGAGAGACACACAGCCACAGAGAGAGAGACACACAGCCAGAGAGAGAGACACACAGCCACAGAGAGAGAGACACACAGCCACAGAGAGACACACAGCCACAGAGAGAGAGACACACAGCCACAGAGAGAGAGACACACAGCCACAGAGAGAGAGACACACAGCCACAGAGAGAGAGACACACAGCCACAGAGAGAGAGACACACAGCCACAGAGAGAGAGACACACAGCCACAGAGAGAGAGACACACAGCCACAGAGAGAGACACACAGCCACAGAGAGAGAGAGAGACACACACAGCCACAGAGAGAGAGAGAGACACACAGCCACAGAGAGAGAGAGAGAGACACACAGCCACAGAGAGAGAGAGAGAGAGACACACAGCCACAGAGAGAGAGAGAGACACACAGCCACAGAGAGAGAGAGAGACACACAGCCACAGAGAGAGAGAGAGACACACAGCCACAGAGAGAGAGACACACAGCCACAGAGAGAGAGAGAGACACACAGCCACAGAGAGAGAGAGAGACACACAGCCACAGAGAGAGAGAGAGACACACAGCCACAGAGAGAGAGAGACACACACAGCCACAGAGAGAGAGAGAGACACACACAGCCACAGAGAGAGAGAGAGACACACAGCCACAGAGAGAGAGAGACACACAGCCACAGAGAGAGAGAGACACACAGCCACAGAGAGAGACACACAGCCACAGAGAGAGAGAGACACACACAGCCACAGAGAGAGACACACACACAGCCACAGAGAGAGAGAGACACACACACAGCCACAGAGAGAGAGAGAGACACACAAAGCCACAGAGAGAGAGAGAGAGACACAAAGCCACAGAGAGAGAGAGAGACACACACAGCCACAGAGAGAGAGAGAGACACACACAGCCACAGAGAGAGAGAGACACGCACAGCCACAGAGAGAGACACACACACACACAGCCACAGAGAGAGAGAGACACAGCCAGAGAGAGAGAGACACACAGCCACAGAGAGAGAGAGGCACACACACAGCCACAGAGAGAGAGAGACACACAGCCACAGAGAGAGAGAGAGACACAGCCACAGAGAGAGAGAGACACAGCCACACAGCCACAGAGAGAGACACAGCCACACAGCCACAGAGAGAGAGAGAGAGACACACACAGCCACAGAGAGAGAGAGAGACACACACAGCCACAGAGAGAGAGAGAGACACACACAGCCACAGAGAGAGAGAGACACACACAGCCACAGAGAGAGAGAGAGACACACACAGCCACAGAGAGAGAGAGAGACACACACAGCCACAGAGAGAGAGAGAGAGAGACACACACAGCCACAGAGAGAGAGAGAGAGAGAGACACACACAGCCACAGAGAGAGAGAGAGAGAGACACACACAGCCACAGAGAGAGAGAGAGACACACACAGCCACAGAGAGAGAGAGACACACACAGCCACAGAGAGAGAGACACACAGCCACAGAGAGAGAGACACACAGCCACAGAGAGAGAGACACACAGCCACAGAGAGAGAGACACACAGCCACAGAGAGAGAGACACACAGCCACAGAGAGAGAGACACACAGCCACAGAGAGAGAGACACACAGCCACAGAGAGAGAGACACACAGCCACAGAGAGAGAGACACACAGCCACAGAGAGAGAGACACACAGCCACAGAGAGAGAGACACACAGCCACAGAGAGAGAGACACACAGCCACAGAGAGAGAGACACACAGCCACAGAGAGAGAGACACACAGCCACAGAGAGAGAGACACACAGCCACAGAGAGAGAGACACACAGCCACAGAGAGAGAGACACACAGCCACAGAGAGAGAGAGAGAGACACAGCCACAGAGAGAGAGAGAGACACACACAGCCACAGAGAGAGAGACACACACAGCCACAGAGAGAGAGAGACACACACAGCCACAGAGAGAGAGAGAGAGACACACACAGCCACAGAGAGAGAGAGAGAGACACACACAGCCACAGAGAGAGAGAGAGAGAGACACACACAGCCACAGAGAGAGAGAGACACAGCCACAGAGAGAGAGAGACACAGCCACAGAGAGAGAGAGACACACACACACAGCCACAGAGAGAGAGAGAGACACACACACAGCCACAGAGAGAGAGAGACACACACACAGCCACAGAGAGAGAGAGAGAGAGAGAGACACACAGCCACAGAGAGAGAGACACACAGCCAAAGAGAGAGAGAGAGACACACACAGCCACAGAGAGAGAGAGAGAGACACACACAGCCACAGAGAGAGAGAGAGAGAGACACACACAGCCACAGAGAGAGAGAGAGAGAGAGACACACAGCCACAGAGAGAGAGAGAGACACACACAGCCACAGAGAGAGAGAGAGACACACACAGCCACAGAGAGAGAGAGAGACACACACAGCCACAGAGAGAGAGAGAGACACAC